>NC_045130.1:8539777-8844769 GCF_007655135.1 Punica granatum
ACAATAAAATGGCACCTCTAAAATTTCAATATTGAGGGTGGAGGCTTCATTGATAACCACACCACCGCTTGAGATTATAAATTGTGAAAATGGTAGTCCCTAATTTTGTTGGAGTTTTGCAGCTTTTACTGTAAAATACTTGATAAATATATATATATATATATATATATATATTTCCTACCAAGCAATTTTTGGTGAATAATAAAATTATCTTTAACAATAAATAAATTTTTTAAAAAAAAGGCCAACAAGGTGTAGGAGAGGGATGATCCTGCCACCATCTCAGCGTGTAGCGGGCTATTTGCTGACGGTGAACTATGGGGGCTGCAAGTGGGAGGGATGGGGCTGTGGCCAAAGTAGAGGGTAGTCGCACCCCACCTTAGAACACTGAGAACTTAAAAGGACAATTGTAGTTATCAACTTTAACTAGGCATCCTACGTGTTGTCATATTTTATAATTTTATTTATATAAAATTTGATGCAAAAAATATTGTTTGGTATAAGTTGACATGATCACCCAATGTCAAATATAACAGTTTCGGATAATTATCTTGAGGAGCAATGGTTGCGCTGATAAACACCTCCATTCTAGACTGTACAGAGCCTTAATTGTTGTTAGCGGGTTATTCTTGCATTTTCAATAATTTTTATACATAAAATATTGCACATTAGGATAAAAGTGAAATACTAGTAAAGTTTGAGAACCAAGAGAAAATTTTCTTATCGAGTCAACAAATTTAACGGGTCAAAAAATCAAAATTAATGTTATAAAAAAAAGAAAGAAAGAGAACATGCTGATTGTGGATTAGAGAGAAAGAGCAACGCATGAATGGCGATGCTCAGATGAGGAGAAGGAGTGAGGAAAGAGGGGAGAAAATTATTTTTAGACCAGTTAAAGATTCGTGCATTGCGTTGATATATAAAGAAATTGAAGGGGTGTAAATTTTTCGAATAAATGTTAAGACTATTTCATTGTATTTTTGAAACTTATATTGAGTCTTCTCAATGTTTCACGTATATAGAACGTAGAAAATATTTTGTTGATATCCTCTGCACATCGAATATAGAAAAATGTCAAGGGACAATGTACTTACAGAGTATCAATAATAGAAATGGACAAATATATGCATGAACCTCTAATTAAGAATTAAATTCACCAAACCTTCATAAGGACAATCAATCACAAGCTAAAAGTTTCAAAAAAGTGAGGGTGGCGAATTCTCATATCACTTTTCGACTTTTATATATTATAATTGATGGATAATTTCACCTAAATGTTTCCACTTATAATTTTTATAAGGCTAAGAATATGAAGTTTATTAGACTTTGTCAGACGTTTTCTAGATGCTGGGTTATCAAGTTCTCTTTTTATATAATAGCGTAGATAGATAGTCTATATATATATATATATTACTAGTTTAGTCGACCGTTCGTTGCATGGATTTTATAAAGAAAATTTTATAATAGAAGTTTAAATATGAAACGATAATTGGTTTGAATTTATAATTTATATAAGTATGTAAAAAATTATGCAGTAAATTCAAATTTGTAATAGAAGAATATACATTAAATATATATAAAAAGTTTTGAAGTAAGTAATTCATGTAATATATATATCATTGCGATTATCAAATTAATCTCTAAGAGACATTAATCTAAAATCCGAATACTTTTAGATAAGATCGTTGGTTTTAGTTTATGAAAGAATAAGAAGAGTTTATCAAAACTTTAAACTTCATTATTTGCTTGTGCGCTATTATTATAATTGATTTTCTATGTGTTTAAGTTTTATAAATTTGAACACTTTTAGATAAAATGACCCAGATACTTGGATGAGAGTTTTACTAAATTAAGCTTTTATAAGATTAGCTATGATGATTTATATATTTTTAAAATTAATTTTTAAGTTCATATATGTATGAATGATCATTTTCTTAAAATGATGAATATATTTATTTGTTAATGATATGATAATAAATTATTGAAATATTTTTCATACATTTTTTTGAATATTTTCTTTATAATATATAGTATATTAACATATGATTTAGCAAGGATTTTACCGCTTTACTCCTATATTATTTTGACATTTTCTTTTCTACCCTATTTAATGCATTGATTATTTTCTTAAAATGATGAATTTATTTTTATTCGTTAACGATATAATAATAAGTGATTGAAATACTTTTTCATACTTTTTTGAATATTTTCTTTATAATATATGTAGTATATTAATATAGGAATTCGTAAGGATTTTACCACTTTATCTCTACATTATTTTGATATTGTTTTCTATCCCTATTTAATACATTGGTCACAATCATATATATATATATATATATAGATGGGAAAAACTCTCAAATGGAACAAGAACAGTATATTCCTCAAAATTAGATTTTTTTAAAATATTTTCTCAAAAAGTTGGTTGTCTATTAAAAAATGAGATCAGATGTCGACATACGGTGTCATGCACAATTTTAATCTCGTATATGGCCGGTCTCTTACTCCTTTTCTTCTTCTTTTAGGGTGGTTTGCAATTTTGAATTGATCTTATGTATTTTCCGCATCTTTCGACGATCGACTCCAGCTCAACTCTGAAAAGTCATAAAGTAATATATCCTATCAAATTGGCACATCAAGCTAAACCGACGTGATAATTATCAAATTCCCTAATGAGGCGATGATCATTGTGGTTCGCATTAATTTATGTAAATGGTCTTACAAGTTACAATAAGGAAAAGGTGTAATTATAGGGAAAAAAAAGAAAAGAAAAGATGTAATTGTAAAATGTGGAATTTTCTTTTTTAATGGAGACTTTTTTTTTTTGGGAAAGCATTTTTTCTATATTGGAAAATAATTTTAATTTGCTTGTTTTATGGTGGTGGAAATTGGGGAGAAAGGAGAGGCCTCTTGCTCCGATTGTTGAACGCGTGCGCGTGCCCTTGCTCCTCCCTCCCTCTCTCTCTCTCTCTCTCTCTCTCTCTCTCTCTCTATCGCTTTGCCGCTGCTCTCAATAAATCTGCCCCGCAAGTCTCCTTCACACAAAATCTCATAGAAAAGCATCTCCTCCTCCCCGCGTCTCGTCTATCCGCCTCCTCGTTATCTCCGAGAAGGAAACCTCCAGCCCACAATCCCACAGGTACAATCGAAACCGCCCCCCTTTTTCTTAATCTTGGAACTCTGCTCTCCCTGTCCCTGTTTCTCTGACTTTGTCTTCTGTCTGTCTGTCTGTCTCTCTGTTCCTCGGTTAATTCTATTCAAAGTATTCATTTTGTGGGTTTTTCGGCTTCATCTGATTGTGCCGGGTGGAAAGATTGGAGCTTGCCGTTTTTTCGTCTGAATACAATTCGGAGATGCCCGAAAATTTTACCCTTTTCTCGTTTTGCAATGAAAATGAACTGCAGTATGAGCTGATGATGGATTCTGCTGATTTCGTAATGATTGAATTCAAGCTCCATAAGTCTATCCGTTTCTTTTCTGTTTTTGGGAACAAGATTGAATCTTCACGTTCTCGAGCAAGAAATACTGTTCGGAATGAAAGAATTGTACCCTTTTCAGTGGATTTTGTCTTATTTGCCTGTTACTCTGTTCGAGCTCTTCCAATCTTTTCATTTGCTTGTTCTTTCTATCGGCTTCAGAGCTTGAACTTGCCCTTTAGTCTTTCGACACAAGTTGTAATCAAAGAACATATTACCCTTTCCAATAAAAGCTGGAAGGTGTTGCTCGTACCTGCTCATGTTCAGATGCTTCAGCTCGAGTTCTTGGAAAGTATATGTTTTTTCTGTTTCTCTTAGGTAGAAGATATGATTCGCTGTTTCAGAAAAATTTCGCCCTTATCTTGTTATACGATAAGATGTCAGTGGAATGCGATGTTGACTTATGCTTGACTTGATTGTCTATGAGCTGGTTTGAGCTTTTTCAGTTTCTGGTTTGTTTAATGATTTCAATAGAATATTGAACTGCCGTCTAAATCTGGATATGTAATTCAGAATTGTGGAAAAAGCCTTGTAATGAAGAAGTGCAAAGCCGCAGGGGGTGATTTCGTTCTGATAGATCTACTCTTTTTTCATTGTTGGAGATTTTATTTTTTGTCCCTTGCATAAATCTTATTTTTGTGTCTTGAAGATCTGATATGGCTCTTTTAGGGGCCGTTTGGATTCAGAGTTAAAGTTACTTTGATTTTGATTTTAATTTTGATTGTGAAAAAGGACAGATGAGATGTGATTATAAATTTGATTTGGGAAACGTGTGTTTTTGTTATGTAGTGTGTTGACTTAAAGTTAAAGTTAAGATTTTTGAATTGAGAAATGTGTATTTTTGTTGTATAGTGTGTTGAGTTAAAGTTAATGTGTATTCTTTGTTTCTCTGGAGATAAAATTGATGGAAGATTTGTTTTCTAAATCTTGTTGAAACTGGTCATCTACTCTATTAGCACCTATAGAGTACTCTGGGTTTTTGAACTTAAGTCAGTTGGAGGTCATGTTCATCTTGGACTCAATTCAGTTGGAATTTTGCTGTGATAGATTATAAGTGTCACATAGGATCTGATTAGCTGCAGAAAAATTTCAGTTTCAGTTTTATCTTTCATGATTATGGGAAACTGGTTCAGAAAATGCAATAGGCCACCTCTTAGTTTCTGGTCGTTTCTGATTTAGCTCATCTTAAGGCCTCTTTATATTTTTGGCTCAATAGGGCCCTTCTTTTTCTTTTTTTGGGGTTAATGTTGATCTTAACACTGGATAATTGCTTTCCTGTTTCAGGTGGACTGTGTACTATGGTTCTGTTGCACATCGAGTCCTCCGATTGATGGTTGCCCGCTTGAACTGATTGGTTAATTACGCTCTCTGGGATATAATTTACTTAACGAGAAAATGGACCGCAAGGATACTTCGGGTTTTGTTAGCGGGGGATGTGGGTGCTTCTCTGGTTTCTAACTTTTAGTTTTGAACTAACTTAGCTAACTCTACGTTATCCCGGAAGTCAGACAGGCTGTTAATCTCTGCACTTGAGTAAGGTTTGAGCTATTTTCCATTTATTTGGTCTTCTGCGCAATGGATCCGCATTACCAGAATTTGGCCAATTTCCGATCCCATCCATTCAAGATGACGAGCAATCTGATGCATAATGGAGCTGCGGAGTCCATGATACAAATCGAACCCCTCGGCCTTCCTTTTCCTCGATTACAGATGTCAAGTGGTGTGAAGCGGAAGTTTGGGTTGATCTATGGGGCTGAAGGTCAGCATATTGGATCTTCACTGTCTCTCGGGCTGGGTCATTCATTGAGCTCTTCAGACAGCAAGGGGAGCTCCGCAACTGTTTGCACTGTGGCTTCTTCCTCTAAGGAAACCGATGCGGAGTCCTCAAGGGATTTCGGGTTTGAATTTGACCTCAATCTTGGTTATGAGAAGATACCAGCTCTGGAGAAGGAGAAACCCGCTTCCCTCCCTGAGATTGACCTGGAGCTGAGCCTCTATACTGGGTCACCTGAATCAGAGATCACTGAGATTAGCTCCGGCCCACCAACAGTTCAAGTCAGGAAGGAATTGATGCCTCCACTGCCTACAGCGCATATGTTTCAGAACCTGTCTTCTTCTAGTGCTGGGACGACAACAAGTAGTACAGTCTCCTGCACTTCCGGGATAACAAAAAAGCTCCGAAGTAGTAATACTAAAACATGTCAGGTTGAGGGATGCAAGAAAGGAGCAAGAGGGGCATCAGGTAGGTGCATTTCTCATGGTGGTGGCCGCCGTTGCCAGAGGACTGGCTGCCCTAAAGGGGCAGAGGGACGTACCCCCTACTGCAAAGCCCATGGAGGTGGCCGCCGCTGCGAGTACCTTGGCTGCACCAAGAGTGCAGAGGGCCGTACTGACTTTTGTATCGGCCATGGGGGCGGGCGGCGATGCGGCCACGATGGCTGCACGAAGGCCGCGAGAGGCAAATCGGGGCTTTGCATCCGCCATGGTGGCGGCAAGAGGTGCCGCAAGGATGGCTGCAGTAGGAGTGCAGAAGGCCTCTCCGGTCTATGCATCTCCCATGGGGGAGGGCGGCGTTGCCAATTCCCAGGGGGTTGCTCGAAGGGAGCCCAGGGGAGCACAGCCTTCTGCAAGGCGCATGGGGGCGGAAAACGATGCACGTACCCAGGTTGCGGGAAGGGGGCTGAGGGGAGCACCCCATTCTGTAAGGGGCACGGAGGAGGAAAGAGGTGTTTGTTTGAGGGAGGAGGGGTCTGCACCAAGAGCGTGCATGGGGGAACGAACTTCTGTGTTGCCCATGGGGGAGGCAAGAGGTGCGCCGTGCCCGAGTGCACCAGGAGTGCAAGGGGAAAGACTGCATTTTGCGTCAGGCACGGAGGAGGCAAGAGGTGCACTGCTTCTGGGTGCGAGAAGAGTGCTCAGGGGAGCACCGACTTCTGCAAGGCACACGGTAGCGGAAAGGGGTGCTCATGGGGCCACTCTAGGAACATAGGGGACGTGCCTTGCACTGCATTTGCTCGGGGAAGGACTGGCCTCTGTGCACTCCATAACAGCGTGGTGCAGGATAAGCGTGTCCATGGCGGTGCTGTCGTGGCTCCCATCGTGGGGGAGCTGGTGGTCAAGCGGCCCCGGAAGACTAATGAGTCCGCTTTGACTGCTGATGATGCGAGCATGGACCTGACAAGCAATGCCTCTGATGCCATGACTGGCTTCGAATTCCAGAGCTCCTCTCAGTATAATGCTAGGGAAAGTGGTTTCTTCCCTGCCGTGTCGCAAGTTACAGTCCCTGAGGGAAGGGTGCATGGCGGGAGCTTGATGGCTATACTAAATGGTGGCTCTAGTCTCGGTCATCCTGACAGCAAGGAATCGCCCATGACGCCTCAGGCCTGGATATGAAGCGCGTCTCACCCTCTCCCTCTCTTCAGATCAGCGTGGTGGTCGGAGCCTGCATCTATTGCATTTGTTTGCGTCAGGTCTTGTTTGCAGTTGCTTGATGGGTTCGTGTTAAGTCATTCATTCAAAGACAAATTTGTCTGGGGTTTAGTATTTGTGGGCTCAGTTATCATGTCGTCTGTCCTCTCTGTGTCTCTGTTTGTAAATATTTTCGGGTCCCTATTATGTTTTTACATATTCAAGTGTGCTTGCATTAAAACAGGTCGGTATTTGAAATATGTGAGGTCGGTCGATTGTCTGTCTGGCATTCTGGTGAATAATAATTATTAATAAAAATCTCTCTCTTTATGTGTTATTATATATTGTGCAATATAAAATAATTTAGTGCTGAGCTCTACTCAAGTTTTTCCGTTTTAATTTTCAGTTTATGCAATTGATAAGTAGAGGATGCTCATATAATAATGACATTATGGGATGGAATTCACGCCGAAAGTATCATCAAACCTGATTTTGTCAAATCGGTTTATTTTCTAATTATTGGTCTTCGTAATTGATATTGACAGAATCATAGCCACTTAGCAGATCGCGCTTTGTCCCCGATTTAGATAGTCTAGACCAGGATAAGGTTGCGGTTTAACCGATCAACTGTCGCAATATCCAAAAAATAATTTGGTAGTCGAGAAAGTGACATCTTATGAAAGCTATGCTCTCTTAGTTGATCGACAGGGACCCTTCCCCGTAAAATTACTAATCCGATAATAAGTACGTGTTTCGATACAATCGGCACGTACAATACGGAGAGGTTAATAAGCCCAAGCCCAGGACCAAGACCCAAAGCCCAACAATAAGCCCACATGAAAAGCCCAAGCCCATGTCAGCTCCATTTTTCATTCAGGCAGACAGCGCCACGCCGGCTATAATTTCTCCGATGAGATTTAATCTCAGATCCGACAGACAACTGAAATGGATCATCGCCAGTCAACCCCCTCTCTCTTTCTCTCCGCCCTCACTCCGTTGACCCCTCCTTGACCAACGAGTATGGGCAACTGCAACGGCCTTCCCTCCTCCGCCTACTCCCGCCACCGCCACCCCGATCACTCCTCCGATGGCCCCCAGTCCACTGCCAACGGCCTCAACATCCACCCCACCACCCCTCCCCGCCCTCATCCCGCCGCCCCTCCCCGCCCTCCGCCCCCTCGCCAGCACCAGCCTCAGCCGGCCGGCCCCACCGTCGGCCGCGTCCTCGGCCGCCCGATGGAGGACGTCCGGGCCACCTACATCTTCGGCCGAGAGCTGGGCCGGGGACAGTTCGGGGTTACCTACCTGGTGACCCACAAGGAGACCAAGCAGCAGTTCGCCTGCAAATCTATCGCCACCCGCAAGCTCATCAACAAGGACGACGTCGAGGACGTCCGCCGTGAGGTCCAGATCATGCACCACCTCACCGGCCACCGGTAACTAATCGTCTCTTATTGATCGGTCTATTGCTCAGATCTTGACTTCGAATAGTGATTTGGGTTCTTTTATTTTCCCTTCTTCGCCCTCGAATAGGAACATTGTGGAGCTGAAGGGAGCTTATGAGGATAGGCACTCTGTCAATTTGGTGATGGAGCTGTGTGCCGGGGGAGAGTTGTTTGACCGGATCATAGCCAAGGGGCATTACTCCGAGCGTGCCGCAGCGAATCTGTGCAGGCAGATAGTGACCGTGGTGCACGATTGCCACACAATGGGAGTTATGCACAGGGATTTGAAGCCCGAGAACTTCCTCTTCTTGAGCAATGATGAGAATTCGCCCTTAAAGGCTACTGACTTCGGTCTCTCCGTGTTCTTCAAGCGAGGTAGTTATCGTTTCTGTTTTCCCCGTCTCAGTAATCCGTCTTTTTATGATTGTGCTTGATGATGATACAATTTGCGTATATGAGGAAATTTGAGATTTTTCGATTAGATGATGCTCTTGGGTGATTTTCTGGGTGAGTGTAGCTGCTAGAGTTATCTCAGTTATTTATTCTATTGTTCATTGATACACATTTTCTAAAAAACTCTTATAAAAGAGTTGGCGGTGATGAATCCTTACACAGCTTTATGTCCGATTTGCAGGAGATGTGTTCAGAGACCTCGTCGGAAGTGCATATTATGTGGCCCCAGAAGTGCTTCGTCGTCACTATGGAGCTGAGGCCGATATATGGAGTGCTGGGGTGATTTTGTACATTCTGCTCAGTGGTGTCCCACCTTTCTGGGGAGGTATTCCTAAGTTATGATATTTTTCGGGAAGAGATTGGGGAGACAAGCAGTGCTACTGGTGGGGAGAATGATAGTTTGGCTGAATTTGCTCATCCTTTCTTCATGCAGAGAATGAACAGGGCATATTTGATGCGATTCTTCGGGGACATATTGATTTCTCATCAGATCGTTGGCCGTCGATATCGAGCAGTGCTAAAGATCTTGTAAAGAAGATGCTGCGGTCCGATCCCAAAGAAAGGCTTTCTGCAGTCGAAGTGCTTAGTGAGTTCTATCTATAAGAGATGCAAGCTACTGTTATATCCTGTGTCATTGTTTCATATTTGTGCCTGACAATGCTATAAGCAACCGTCATGAATAAACATGTCTAAAGGAGAAAGAAAGGAATATGTACATACATATTAAATCTTTTTGAACTTTTTCTTCTTTTTTTTTGGCTGTAAATCTTTTTAAACCGTAATACGAAGTAATTCCATGTTCACTTTGCTAGATCATCCATGGATTAGAGAAGATGGAGATGCATCTGATAAGCCTCTTGATATTGCCGTCTTAACTAGAATGAAGCAATTCAGAGCAATGAACAAACTTAAGAAAGTTGCTCTAAAGGTGAGTCCTTATTTACTTGCATTCATACTACTACTGAATTTGTATCTGTCTGTGATGCTGCTTTAGTAGTGCCATATGCTTCCAATGAAAGACCTCGGGGACTGCTTCAGCTCTACGTTTTGGTTGGTTCAAAATAATTTAGGTCAAGCATTTCATTAGAGTAGGCTGTGTCATGAAGATAAAGGAACTGCAGAGCAATTTTATTTTATTTTTTGGCGTCGAATATGGTGCATTTATAATGCAAGTTTTGTGGGTTAATTGACAGCTCTGCTATGAGAACTCTACGTGAACATTTGATTGTCTTTGCTTTAGGTAATTGCCGAAAATCTTTCTGAAGAAGAAATCATGGGGTTGAAGGAAATGTTCAAGTCCATGGACACAGATAACAGCGGAACGATCACATATGAAGAGTTGAAAGCTGGTCTCCCGAAATTGGGCACCAAGCTTTCTGAGAGTGAGATAAAACAATTAATGGAAGCGGTATCAGCTCCAATCCGATCTCTCCCACCATTTACATAAAACAAAATATTTTTATGTATTTTACTATCCATTATAAATTAATATATAATGTATGATACTTGATGGTTAGCGGTTGCTTATTTCAGGCTGATGTTGATGGAAATGGAACAATTGATTACATTGAGTTTATCACTGCAACTATGCATCTGAATAGAGTGGAGAGGGAGGATCATTTATACAAGGCCTTTGAGTACTTCGATAAGGACAAGAGCGGGTAATGTTTCTATTGTTCTCTGAGCTCTCATTAGTTTTGTTTAGTTGCTGCTGAGACAAAAATATTTCATATTACGAGAGTTGCTGACTTTTCTGTGTTGTGCTTTCTTCTCAAGGTACATTACAATGGAGGAGTTAGAACATGCACTGAAGAAGTACAATATGGGCGATGCCAAAACCATAAAGGAGATCATTGCCGAAGTTGACACTGACAATGTATATTCTTGCTCCTCTCTTCCTCTTCTGGGCAGTGCTGATATTTCCTCTTCCATAGCGATTTCAGGAAACCTCTGATGCCTCAGAAAAAACCTCACCTGAGTGCAGTTTTCTAGTTGTAACTGCCTTAATCATTAAAACTAACAAGTGCGTCATTCTTTTTCAGGATGGAAGAATTAATTACGATGAGTTTGTGGCTATGATGAGAAAAGGCAACCCTGAACTGATCCCAGGCAGACGTCGAAAATGATGAAATGAGTGTTGGGGTCTGTGTTGGGCATTTTTACAATATCGTGGCTCCAGGCAGACTATAAGTGAGACTGCTCTCGGTTACTAAGCAGGGTTGTATGTCTATTTGATTTTTAGTGTGACCAAAACTGCTAGTCCTTCACTGAAGAGTATTCTTTTTGGTTTGCATTTATACATTTGCTTTCATGGAGGAACAGAGCCAGGAAAATTCGAGCTTGTGACAGGTTCTTAGATCAATCCTTTTGTCTTTGAGATCAGACAGATCAGTTCACGAGTTTGGTTTCGGTAGATATAAAGGTTGGTTCTTCCGCCCAGAGATTGTTTCCAAATTGTTTGCGTTTGATAAATTTGTCGATCAATTACAATTGAACGAACTTTGGTTGAGTTGAATCTTGTAACTTTCTTGTCATGCATGCATGCTCTTCGAAATCTATGATATACCGATATATTGTTGTATCATCTCTATATCTAACGGTGATATCGAAGTAATGTGATGCTGTAATCGGTAAAATTCTTGGCTTTTAGGTAGCGTTGACACCAAATTTCCGCAGGCCTGAAACAGGCCGTGAAATTGTAAAAGTCCAGCCTAATATCATGAAATTATGGGTCATCATTGTAGGCTTGAGATTTGGGTCGGGCCGAATTAATTATGAAGCCCAAGATATTACAGTCAAAGTTGATTGACTTACGCCCGGGGCAAAACTGGAAAGTCAGGAAATCTGGGGACCAAATCGCGAATTACTGAAATGATTTGCATTTGGTGACAGTGTGAGGAATGGAGGAACACGGGCGCATGGAAGGATCAAGTAGATGAGTAGGTTGCTTAATTATCTTTGATAATTATCAAGATCACATGTCAAATTTCTGAGAAGGGAGACGTCTGCGTGAACGATACTCTTACTTGAAGATTAAGGATCCGGAGCCCATAAATAGCTCAAGAGTTATCTGTTGGACATCCAGCCAAATATATATTTGTCACTTGGATAAAAAATTTATCACATATAAGCTACTTGCTTAATAATATTTCTCAAATTCTCTCACAATTAGAAAACTTCTGACTTAATATTAATAGATATTTTCTTATACTTTGCTTTGAAGAAATAAATTTAGAAAAGAAAAAAAAAAAAGAGATGAAAAGTGAAATAATTTTCCGAAAATAAAAGGCTCGTAATCTCGCATTCCACTCCAGAAAAAAAAAGGCTTTTCTGCGTCTTCAAACGCGATACACTGATATTTGAACAGAACGGACTATTGGAACAATATCAAAGCTAAAACTCAAAACGGTTGAGAGCACTGACGTAATTTCACCTGTTCTACAATGCCCTCATCTTCATGTAAAGACCATACAGAAGATTCAATCCAGTAAAAGCGAAACAGAGAATGACAAGTTCTGAAACTCGATAACGATATAGAGTATCGTATAATTAGATAAACCCTATCACAACACCCCCCTGAGGCACTGTGTGCAAAAATAATTTCATACAACCATCGACCAGTGAACCCATGATTACAGGGAAACTAAAGATCCAAAACAGAAAGGGTCCATGCCGATGATGGATAAATAACCCAAATAAAAAAGCTACCATTTGGGAAAACGGCAATGACCTCCACAACTTAAGCCACCTTCCTGTCCTTCAATGGCCCCTTTGGGATCTTGCTCAACACCTTCTCGTCAAAGACTGCATACTGCTTCTTGATTTCAGCACATGCCTTCTCAGCAATCGGGTCAACCTTGTCCTCATACTTCTCATAGAGAACAGGCACTGTATGCAACGATACAAATACTGTCCAGGAAAAAAAAAATTCAGAAATTCGTACTTCAACAGAACTAGCAAAGCACGCAAATGGAAGAGCACAAAATCGAGAGAATAATGCTGTTACCTATATAAAACAGGGTTAAGAAGTTGCACCAGCCACCTATAATGGACAAAACCCAGAAGCCGGCAATCACCTAATCAACCAAGCCAACAATAGCATGTAAGCTTCGGAATAAAGCGAAAGTTCAGGAGTTGACAAATTTGACAGGTGCATAAACTGTAACTACTCGAAACAAACTGATTCTATACCACAACTCAACATACCCCTAGGAACTTCTTGAGCTCCCTTCCTGATGCAATTTCCCTCAGCACAGCAAGCCCTCGGTTAATCTCATATGTCAGCACAGAAGCAAACTCCAGCAGAGGTTTCTCAGGGATTGAAACTTCAGGAATGTGAGGTGGGCTCCTACAGTGAATAAAACCAGGCAGAGTCAAAACAAGAAGTTACTGCACCAAAGTCAAGGGAATTAATGTGTGCACTCCAAAACTTACTTGTTAATGAAGGTCGTTGCATTCGACCACAAGAAGATGATAGCGACAGCAAGAATGAGGCCATGGCAAACCAAAGTGAGAAGGTGGTACTCGAGTAGCTCAAACAGAATCCATAGTGCCGTTGCAACACCAAGAGCACCAGCTGATATCTTTTTGTTCCTCCATAGCAATACATCCGCAGCTGTTCCAACAAAATCAAATCACCGAAAAGGTTTTAGTAAGCGACTGGTAAACTATACCGAGTCACAAGCAAGGGCCATCTAATTAAGAGAAAATCCAAAAGCAAAGGCACATCAACACGACTGACCCGCTACCCCAAGCAATGCGATACAGATTGGCCAGTCACTGGCACACGGATACTGAGATCGCAGTTAGAAAAGCTTTGAACTTTCGGTCTCAGGCGATCTAACCCCACTACATTTCTGAGAATCACTGCAAAAATTAGGATAGAGAAACCTATCCTGTTCAACTGATAAGTCAAACTAGCTTTCCTGAAAATTCGCTACAATGACAAGACCAGATCTGCGGTAGATCAAAGATACAAGAAAGGGAAAACATTGCCAAGCAGATTGGGAGCCGATCAGATTGCAGCTCAAGCAGAATGTACGATCCAAAAACCAAACGGACAACGGAAATGAGACTGTCCTCGATCAAATGTACGATCAATTTTCCAGAAAATAAATCGCAGCGAAGTACAACCGACATCGATGAGATAGATCTCGGCACAGGTTAGCTTCCTAGTCATTTGAATGTCATTTTCCACGACAATGTCGTAAAGAGATCGCACAACCAAAACGAATCCAAAAACGGAGGAGCGTGAAAAGATAGGAGAAACGAACGTACGCTTTCCACCGCCGAGGACCTTGTGAACGGGCCGTTCCCTGCCGAAGAGCCGGTAAATCTTAGCCTTCATCTCCGACGGTGCGGACTTCTCGTCATCGGAATCGGACGATGAGGAGTGGTCATCCCCGTGGATCTTCTCCGCAATCTTCTCCATCAGCGACTCGCCCTTCGGTTCTTCGTGCTCCGCCATTGCACCACCGACTCGAAGAAGCTCCCTGCCGATCCAAAAACCCTAAAGCCTGAAACGGCGCGTTTTACAGTTTCCCGGTCTGAGATTTGACACTCGCTCTCACTCCAGAAGGAACCTTCGCTAACTATCGTCGCCCTGGTTTATATATTACCACGGGTCTAAATTCGATCTGGATCGTAGAAATTTTGTTGCTTGATCTGAGCCGTTGCTGCGTCCGGGCCCCCGAGCCTGGAGCTTCGGAGTTAAAAGTGCGGAAGATGAAAAGAAAAACCGATTGACGAAAATGAAAAATAGATGGAGCGGACAAACAAAAAAAAAAAAACAGAGAGAGAGACAACAAGAAAAGAGTATTAAATTGGGAGGTTTTGCATTCATGGTTAATCCGACTCGAACTGAATTAGCTGAATCCGTTGAACTCTCGAATATGAGATTACAATTCGAAAAAATTATGATGTTCCCATATTTTTAGCGGATTAAGAAAAAAAGACGTATTTTGTCCTTTGTTTAATTTTTAGCAAAGAAAAAAAAATGAAAGATATTTAGAATTTTGGCATGTACCTTCTAATTTGTTTATAGCCAATTTTGTACGTTTCCATTAAATTTTTTATTATCCATCCATATTCCATAGGTTTTCCGCTAAACTTTTTCCTTGTCATTCAAAATTTCAAAAAAAAAATCAGCAAATTAAAAAAAAATGACAAACGAATGGGAGAGATTGAAGGGGTTGGAGACCCACTCAGCCATCATTGCGGGGGCAAAATACATACATAACGCATATGTACTTATTCAGCGGGGGCAAAACCTTAAAATATTACAACTTACGGGGAAAAACTTAAATGAGGCTTAAATTCAGGTGGGGCGACAGTGCCCCCCTCCATAAACTGTGGCACCGTCACTGGTCCCCGGAGATGTTGCCAGGGGTGGTGATGGTCTCCCTTGAGCTTCGTTGTGTTGATATCTGAACACCCAATGACCTAGTCAAAGATAGTAGTATTAAAATGAACTCTTACAATGTCGTTTCATTTTCGGGGGTGGTGATGATCTCCCTTGGACTCCTTCACCAATTATCTCGTTGTATTGGTATCTGAACACCCAATGATCTAATCGAAGACGATAAGATTGAAATGGACTCTTACAGTGTGGCTTCATCTTCAGCTCTCTTTTTCACGTCTCAAAGAGAGCGGAGACAAAGTGACAAGCGGTGGGGATGGGGGCTGACCCAAACTACCATGGGCCAGCAAGGTAACTTGGGAACATCTGATACTCCTAGTGGTCTCTGGTGTTAGTCTCCAACTAATCTCTTGTCCGCTGTCTTTTTATTTTTGCGAGTTTTTTTAATTTTATTTTTCAAATTACTTTTTTATTAAATTTATTTTTTATAATTTAAAATATTTAAAGTAACGAAAGGGTAAACGTATGTTACTTTTGGCTATAAATAATACATATTTGGAAATATATGTTTTAATTTGAAATAATTTTCAATTCTCGCTATAAATAGAAAAGGGCCAATCTTGGTGGTCTTTTTTAAAAAATAAAAAATAAATTTGCCTTTTTTTTCAAATATTTTGGCAAATTTCGCCATATTCTAATTTGCAGTCTTTTTCAACCTTTTACTTTTAACTTTTCTAAACTTTAGAAAAGGGAAAACTGTCCGATAGGTCATTCATTTTATTCGTGCACCGCCCGATAATTTATTTTTTTTTTGGTGATATGCAGAGACGGACGAAGGACTTGGATCAAGAGGGGCGTAAAGTCCTAGCAGAATAAATAAAGATATTAATTTTCTGAATTAAAGAAGACGAACACAAGAAATTTCATCATAAATTAAAGATTCATATATAAATTTTTAGATAGAATTAAAATTGTAGAGAGGTGACTGAACTCTCAGCCTCCATTTCGTTCTATCTCTAGTAATATGTGTTATTTGATCCCATAAAACTAACAGATTTTCTTGAAACTTACATAATAACATTAAACATTGTTAAACTTATGAGAAAAGTCAAACTTTTACTTACTAGAACTAATTGATAATGTCTTCAGTTCGAGTCTTGTAAATGAAAATGAATTTACATTAACAGTGCATTCCCTCTAGGAGTCGATCCGACTCGAATTTTGATTAGCTGGTGGTCAAATTTTGGATATCATGGTGTACACACAAGAAAAAAGAGACTAATTCGATAGTCGAGAATTTGTATCCCATGTTAAATATGTATCCGTTACCACATTTAATTTTAATTTGATTTTAGACTAAAATAATCATTTCCATAACCATCCTCTTTTTTTATACTCATTTTACCTTCTTAGGAATCATATCACATATTCCATTTCATCTCCTTCGTTATCCCCTTATGAGCAGAAGATGCTGTCTCTGATATCGATAGTGAAAATAATGGAGTGTGAATGGGCCCAACGATGTTAACTTTCGTCGTCTCAGGGAGAAAAGGCCCTAATTTTTCTTTGGGGGAATTAATTTCGAATTATATGAATGCTTGCTTTTCTATTTGGCAACGGGTTAATTGCATTAAAGAAAAAAGAAAATATGTATCATCAATCTGTTTTCTATGAAACAATTTATAATCAGCTGTTCAAAATACGATCTTATGCTTCACCTTCCGAAAGAGATACTCTGATTTATAGTTGATCGAAAGATTACAATTAAGAGCCTATAAAAATTGGCTTATGAACATGTTTGGTTCAGTATAAGTATTGATCCCGTGACTTTAAGAATCAATATGGCCAAAACAGATATATGAGTGCACTACGACTGTCACCTTTAACTTTTTTAAAATGCCACAACTTTCATCATTCAGACATTTTTACCACCAGTTTGTCCTAAATGTTTTCGATCCATCTAACAATCTTATCCCTCAGTTAGCTCTAACAACGAAAAAAGTTACCTAACATCCTACATGAACATAACGCCGTTGAAAAAAATAATTTTTTAATGCCAAACACATGACAGCTTCATACGATGCCGTTTGACCCTCTTCCAACACCCTCAAATGATGTCATTTTCCTTAACGACATTGTTTTCGTGTTTTTTTTTAGTGGGGGAAGCCGATCAGTCTAAGGGAGGACGCATATCGGAGGGCTCTTGTGCCAGCCATTGTCACCTCCTTCTCACCTACTGATCAATTCTCTCTCTAGTCTAATGACGACAACTACTTCAAAGACCACACCGGGGGGATAGTAGCCACTAGGGAAGGGGCCCAAGCCAGGGTGCCCCCTCCTGCTTTCCCTTCCTGTATCCTTGTTTCAAAATAAGGAGGGAGAGTGGGAGTGACTCCGATGACCATGCTTGAGAGGCGGTGGCGACGGGCCCCTCGCGCTGGTCTGTTCCTTCTCGGTCTTCCTCCATGTTTCCCTCTCTATTTCCATGTCTTGAAACATGGAGGGAGGGGGCAGACCAAGCTGGTAGCCCCCCCGCCCCTCTAGGTTTGCTCTGGTGAGCACTCCAGGTGGGGTGGTGGCCGCCACTGTAGGGGCGCCCACCTAGTCTACTAGCCCCCTCCCTTTCGAAATAGGGAGCGAGAGTGGGAGGGAGCAGACCAACCCCTCATTATGAACAAATTGGATTTTATGATAATATTTTAATGTTATTTTAACCACGAGAGTTACCACGTCACTATTTCGTTAAAAAAAGATGACAGATGGGCAAAAATGATAGACGAAACAATGACGTTTGGGGTAAACTGGCGACAAGAATATATCAAGGCCAAAAGTGATGTCAAGTTGAAAAGTTAAAGGTGACAGTGGTGGTGTACTCTTGATATATCATTAATATTACTTCTGTTAAAATTAAATTATCATATGGGCCTTCACACACTTATACACCAGATTTCTAGTAAGTATCACAATCACAAAGTCTTATCAAGCATCCAAAAAAGAAAAGCAAACGACACTGATTTGGAAAGCAAATCACATCTAGTCTCCAAAGAGCCAAACATTATATATTTTCACCACTTACAAATATATATATATATATATATATATATATTCGCGAATGATCACGTCTTTATATATACATAAACTTTTTTCCCGGTATATACATTATATATATAAGTAAAACTTTTTTCTTTGGAGGTTCTTGAGTGTTGCTAGCATTTAGTTGGACTCATTCACTTAAAAAGATTAACAATAATAATAAAAAGCTTTGGTTTAGACAGAAAGGTAGAAGTGCGTAGATAAAGCAAAATAAGTGCAAGTGGGGAACCAAAAAGCAGACACAAAAGCTAATTTCAAGCCCCCATAGCACAGAAGGCACACACCGACCTCGATCGATTATCGATTATCATAAATACGCTTCTGTCTTGATGGACTGCATTCGTATAATAAATTATTAATTATGATATTCTAATGTTGAAAGAAAATTAAAATAGACGCGTTATCATAAACAACGTGAAACTATGATAAAGAAAATTCTGAGCACTTTATGCCGCGCCCATCCCAATCCAGCCTACTCTAGCGAAGGTCACCAATAATTAATGGGTGGGGATAATTATGGCTAATTGGTAAGGTGCTGTTGAACAATGAACGATAGGTAACCCCTCACCCGGAATGGTGTTTAGTACGCAGTCGACGAAATTATGTGGCAGTTCTGTGTGCGCCAGAGATAGATTATGAACCTCATTTTAAGACAAATGTTTAGTTAAAGCGATCGAGACTGCCGATTATATATGTGGAGGTAAGTTTACTTAACCTGCCACCATTAACTCAAAATTCTTTGGCCATATGGTATGACCCATCTTTATATGAACAAACCTAGTTGGACTTACTTTTCTGGCCATGAGTCGAGAGTAAAATCAAGCTGGGCCCGATGGAAGATTATTGTATAATCAATTTATCACTGTCATAACCAACTTTATATGGCAAGAGGGGCCATGCAATTGCAGGTGCCAGTATGTCCCACGAAATATAATAGATAGACTAATAATGTAAAAATTACACTTGGCGTTAAGCAACTGGTTTCGTCTGCAATTTAAAAGATAGAGCTGATAGGTTGTGTGATACCTAATATCTTATAAACCCCTTAAATTCATTATATCTTTATGATGTGAGACACACGTATCACTTTCACACTTACATATGCCATATGAAACTGAACACCCGCCCTAAAAAACTGACTTTGAGCCGAGACTGGACTTCTGTACTCGAGACTTAACCACGAGGTTGACATTCCTCTTCTACACTCAAGCAAGAGGGAAATAAATAATATAGATATATATTCAAAATTAGTTGAATATGATATACCATATATAATATAACAAAAATTTATTTAACCGAAATTCGAAAAGGCAAACACATGAATCTGTTCATTATGAATTAAATTCTCCGAGCAGTCCAAAAAACGATTAACCACAAGTTAAGAGTTTTAGAATAACGGTCTCTCATAAGCACTTTTCGATTTTTATATATTATCATATACATCTAAGAATAAAATTATAATTACTTTTTTGGTGTGAACCGTGGTATTCAGAAACTCAATTGGATCTCGACTAATCCAGTCGAGCTAAGTCAGTTCACTAAGGGATAAAGCTCTCCCGAGAAATTGCTTAGAAAAAACGCCGAATCGCTTGAACTAATCCACGTTGGTAATGATAATTACTTTTAACATAGGATTAATGCTAGATATTTTGCCATGAGGAATGGTACAACAGAAGATTCTATTGCCCGCTAAACTGGACTTTAGCAATACTCGTTCGCGGTAAAGTTTTGACGGTAGTCATGACTCTTCCTATAATGATGAATTTAATTTCCTCAAGCTCTCGCGTCCCGTCCAGGGGGCTCTCTCCCATCTCCCTATTACACTCTTTCTCCTAAAACCTTCTTCATATAAAGTGTGTCTATATATATATATATATATATATATATCTATATATGTAGAGCTGCTAACTCCATTAAAACCCACAACTTAATTTCTTCTCAGAACATCTGCAATAATCCCCTCTCCTTCTCCCCCCCCGGCGGCAGACCCGAAAACTTCTCCAGCTAGCCAGCTGAAGAAATCATAAATGGTAAAGGACATGGAATCGTTCCAATCCCAGGAAGAGAAGCGACGGAAGAGGATGAAGCTCGCAGCATACATCGGCGCCTTCGCAGTGTTCCAGGTTATCGTCATTCTGGTTTTTGCGCTGGTCGTGATGAAAGTTAAGACCCCAAAGTTCAGGATCGGGAACGGTGTCGAGATCCAGTCCCTGATGGCCGGTAACCAGTCCTCGCCCTCGTTCGACATGAGCTTCACTGCGCCAATCAGGATCAAGAACACCAACTTCGGTCCCTACAAGTACGACCCCACCACTGTCAACTTCACCTACGGAGGGGTGCAGGTGGGGCAGGTGACGGTCCCGAAGAGCAAGGCCAACTTTAAGTCCACCAAGAAGGTCGATGTGACCGTGTCCGTCAACTCCAATGCCTTGACAAGCACTTCAGGGCTCGGGAGCGAGCTGAACTCTGGGGTGCTGACGCTGAACAGCCAGGGGAGGATGAACGGGAAGGTGGAGCTGATGCTCATCTTCAAGAAGAAGAAGTCCACCAACATGAACTGCACCATGGCAATTAACGTGGCTTCAAAGGCGCTCCAGTCCATGACATGCAAGTGATATTCGTTTCGATCAGCTGGTCTTGTCTTGGGTGTTGTTGAATAGCTTCTTGTATTCCAGACATTTTGATTTCTTCGTTTTCTTATGCATTAAGTCGTAGAAATTTGATGTAATATCTTCTTGCGGTGATTTATTCTTTTTCGCCTTTTTTTCATACTGTGAATGTTTGATGAATTGTTGAGTGATCCACTTGTAATATATTAATATAAATTATAATTTGATAATTATTGAAAAATTTTGAACTGCTTTTACAAATGATCAAATTCGATCAAATTCTGATGATAAACATTAAGAAGCAACTTTCTTTTCCTTTTCCATTAAAATTAAGAGACCAATGCACCTTCTAATGAGAAAAGAAAAGCTAAATAAAAGGGATATTAGAAATATCACTGACAATAATCAAATCTAAATTTTTTTAAATTTCAAGTAAAGACGTGTGCCAATATATATAGTACGTTATATTGTTAATTCAAAGTGCTACCTACTTTATTTAGTCCCCCCTGAAAAAGGTCGTTGATCAGTGCTAGTTTTGATTATTGTTGTACTGACTGATATACAATAAGGCTTTTGTTTTCTCAGATGTTAATATATAGAAGGAGGTCTAACAAATTAAAAAGAAGGGGAGGAAAAATAAATAGTATCATCTGAAATTTTCACTAAGAAAATTTGACTCGAAACTTTTATTATAAAAGGTGAAAAGCGGTTTACCCAAAAACAAAAAGAAATAAAAAAAAGGTGAAAAACGAGTGTCACTATATTGAACTCATATACACCGTTCTTTTAATTATTTGAAAGAGGCCTATGGAAAAGAAGGCATATAATTAATTAAATTCCATTAGAATCAATTACGAATTCATTATATTCAGATTAAATGTGGACTACGTTGATGCTAATAAAATTTTAAAAAATTCTACCTCATAATGATGTGTTGAGGAAGAACCAATAAGATTACTTTAATTAAGAAAATTTATAATAATTAATCAAGTGATTAACACTTATTATTTAATTTATTATTATTTAATTGATATTTCTTTATGTCACGCGGCGAGGTAGGATCAACAAATAATCTCTCGTTGATGCAGGGATTAGTTTCCGCCAAATATCTCACGTTTCACCGAAGAAAGCGAATGCTAGAAACATGCATGAAACCACTTTTTGCCTTCATGTCTTTCCCTTCTCCTCTTGTTGGTTACGTTCCTTTTTCTTCCTTTTATGATTAGCGGTTAAAAAATGGGCTCAGCACCCTCCTCAGCTGGGGACCCCCATTAAGACGTTACGTACACCTAATTTGATCCAATCCATGGAGAGGGGCCTAGAATAAAGCATATTATCGAGCTCGGATCTGAAAAATTATCACCAAAATTATCGTGCGGAAAATGTGCGAACCACTCACCATGATCCTGGCATGCGATTAACTCAGAGGTATCGATATATTAAGAGCATTTAACAATATTTTCGACAAACGACGGTCTTCAATTTCCAAAGGAGCACAGTACTAAATGGAAGATAAACAAAGCATATCCATATATGTGTGTGTATATATGTATATATGTATATATGAATATGCATGTTGTCATATTGAAGCTTCCATTTGGAGACAATAGCTGCCCCTGGTGGCCAAGAGATAAGCCGACCATCTTCAAAAGGTTATCTCAAAGAATCTAAAACATGGAGCGAACATGCGATGTCATGTTTTATTATTGCCCAACTTGGATACCTATCAAGTCATATGCCACAGCTCTTGCTTTGGCCAGAAGCCATTAACCCTTTTTGAGGAGCATTTGGATTCCTAGTCCTGTGTAGAAGAACATTGCATGCAGCTGGGTCCAATTAGGATAGGGTCCCCTTGGGATCAATTGTTATCACCTAATCACATCCAACTTGCGTAGTCTGTAGGATTCTGAATTTGAAATCAGCATCTCTCGTGGATTTTGCGTAGTATTCCCGTCTCGATTGGTTTCTTTATATTCCTCGATCTTCTTTTTTTTCCCTTTCTTCTTGTACGGTGTCCTCCATCATAGTAGTAAGTATTTCCACGTTCTGAGTGGAACTTTGAGATAATCAATATATCTTTTTTAAAGATATTATTTTTATTAGGTGAATTATTACTTAGTAAATAGTTTTTATTTTGGTAGAAAAAGCACACAAGATAGCCTATGATCATCTATGTTGATCTTGCGTAGGTTTAAATTTAGGTTCAAGATGCAACTTTTGACTCGATTTGCTCTTCCACTTCCATACGTATATACGTACGTATAAACATATTTACAAAAACAAAATTTGTAAATTGCATATACAACTTCTTGCAATGTTACATATTTTTTACAATTTCAATATATTATTAACATCGATAACATAATAAAAATAATAAATGATGTGAAATAGAAACCAATAATACCCTATGTTTTTTTTTTGGGTGGAATAATATCCTATGTTTTAGAATTGGGATTTAATATGCTAGGTTATAGATAGGAGAGATTGGTGGATGTTAGAACATATATTGCCTCTCATTCTATGTCACAAAAGTTATGACTTTTTTTTTCTTTTCATTTATTTATTATGAAATAATTGCGTAAAGAATCTCAACGTTTAAATCAGTTAGAGATCTACCCAATGTTCCATTTGTTGCGGAAAAGAACATATTGTTTCAGATATTTGTATGCATGAGACGGTTAATTTTTGGTTAATTTTTTTACCACTTCTTTTCCACATTTCAAGAACACATAAACCGAATACAATTTAAAATATAACAAAGTTTGGAATTGTGCAACACTATTGCATGCTATAAATTAATAAACCGATTACGAGATTAATCACTGAACTCTAGGAACTGTGAAAAAGGACTCTAAAGACAGTAAAATTTGAAGATGATCTAGTTAGATGTGGGCCTTGTCTGAACTGACCCATAACAGCCCTTCAGACGTTCGAATTCAACATACTAGGGTCAAGGAAAGTCAATAATATATGAGAGTCCCATATTTTAACGAAAATTTGAAACTATAGGTCTTTAATCGCAAGATCGGTTGAGATGCTCAGATAGATTTTTATGCTGCGTTTGGTTTCAAAGTAGGATTTTAAAATTAGATTTTGATTTTGAAAAAGAGTGGTATAAATAGGGTCCACCCTTTGATTTTGTATGAGTTATTTTGTTTTGTTGTGAAAAAAAGTGATATAAATGGGGCCCACTCTTTGATTTTGTATGAGTTATTTTGTTTTGTTATAGGTAGAATTAAGTTAAAGTTGTGATTTTAAAATTACATTTGTAAACGAAAGAAGTCTTTAATTTACTGAGTCCAATGATTCTCGTATCAGGCATCAGACATGAGAAACCAATGCCTCCGCGGTAGCCCGTTTCTTCGAAGACATCCATCCCATAAAGGGTTTGGAAGCCCAATAAGGCTCTCCCAGCAACCTAGTCCTGCCCAATGTAATTATTCATGGGCCCTCTTATTAATTCTATTACTATTAGGATGGTAATAATTGGTGCATAATATTGAAGAAGGCTGTGTATAGTTAAATGAATCGTAGGATTAAAATAGGAATATATGCACAGAAAAAGAATAAGGAATATGCAGATGTAGGAAATATTCTCCAAGTATCTACCTAAATTTTATTACAAATATCGAATAGATTACTAAAATATACATCAACGTCTTCGATCAGGCAATTGCACGGATAAATCATTCTAAATTTAAAGTAAATGCTGATTGGTGAGGAGGGGAAACTTTGTCAATGAAGTCTGGTTGATCATGGCTAACTGTTATTTTCTTTGTGTAATTTGCTGGGGACAATTATCGAGGCTATAATCTCATTGCGAGGTCACACTGTATGAAATACGTCTCCATGCTTGTTTGTTCGTAATTACTCATGCCATCAATCGATATAATGCAACTAGGGTAGCTAAGACCACGATATCTTATTACATATATCGTTCTTCTGAACTATATGCATCAAGAGAATTCCAACTAAAAACTATATCACAAAATAAAGTCTGTTTACCATCAAAATAAACAAAATTCCGTTCGATAAGATAGTCACTCACTGACAGGCCAAATCTTGCACCAAGCGGGAAGTCAAGTTAAGCTTCATCTCGCAATTCATGTCCGCCGTCTTCCTTTTCTTCACCTTCTCACTTCCCATCAAATAATAAACCCTCCCGCTAAGTCTCCCGTAGCTCCTTAGCTTCACCAAGCCTGACCCGACATCCCTCGTAAAATTACCAGCGACGCTATTGCTCTCGTCCAAGGCCTGGCCCGACGTCTTCCCGACTTCGATCTCCAACTCCAACCTCTCAGTCCCCCTTGCCCCAGCCCGCCCAGGCCTAACCGCCTTCTCTCCTACAAACAAAGCCCCTCCATACACCACCCTCACCGTGGCTTTCTCGTGATCAAACCGCCCAAAGTTCGGGTTGGAGACTGTGATCACTGCCACCAGGGTTGCGTTCAGCGAAGCAGCTGATGAAGATAAACCTCCTAGCTGCATAGAGTTGTTGTTGTTGTTGTTGTTGTAGCTGTACGTCAAGCTCTTGATCCTCACTTCACTCATTCGGAACCGGGGTGCCTTGGGCCGCACGATGAGGGCGAAGGCCAGGAGTGCGGCGCAGAAGAGTACGAATAAGGCGAAGAGGTATACAACGAGCCTGCTGCTCGTTCTATGGTACCTGGACCATCTGCGTTCAGGTTTGAGCGGTGTAGTATAGGTAGGGGAGTACTCCGGGCCCCTCGGGAGATGGACCCCGGACGGGACAAGGTGGCGTCCTTTTGGAGGATGTTCCGGAGACATAAGCCTTGCGTGCTTCTGTGACAATCCCAACAGATTGGCCTTTCGGAGGAATTTTGGTTTCTCTTATCTGAAGTTGGGAAGAAGATTGCAGAAGACAATCATATATATCCTAATATTTAAAACTTCGTTGTTTTCGGATCCCAAGTACAATTCGAATTCCGTTTTCTCGCATGATTGGTTTTCATTTATTTTTATTATATTTTTAGTAAATTCGTTTTACTTATACTAATTCGAACGAAAATAACAAGCGTGTCAACATTATTATTTTGTCATATTAGACAAATAAATTCTTAACAATGAATAATAATAAAATTATAAAGTAATATAATAATATGTTGCTTAATGCTAAATTTCGACATTATTACTCAATAGAACTGGTATTTTTTCACATATTAAGTACTCCATTATACCCTTCCGGGGCAAATATTCGAATCTATTTTGACATAATCTTTTCGTTCCGTTTGGTTTCGCAATAATATTTTTAAAATTTTAACTCTAACTTTAACTCTACTCACTATACTACAAAAATCAATAACACAATTATTACTTTTCTCTTTTTCTTCAATTTTTTAACCATTTAATTTAGTTTTTAATACTAAATTCTATCAATTATCTATTACCTTTTCAACAATTCAACAATACAATCATTACTTTTTTTTAACTATTCATTAATTTTTCTCATAATTCAACAACGCAATCATTACAACCCAATTAAAATCAAAACTCAATTCTACTTAACTCCAAAACCAAACTCACCATTAAGATTTAGGATGGTATGGGTACATATGCTCATACTTATAGTTTTTTTCTATATATTTACTGAAAAAAATAAAATTTAATTGATTTTGTCACATTTACTTAGTTGAAAGTTAAGTACGTTTCGCTTCTTACTTAGAGAAAGACGATAAAAAAAATGTGAAAATTTAAAATGATTTTTCATAAATTATCAAATGTATTATTTTTTACTGTTTACCAAATACATGTTAATTTTAATATTATTTCAGGAGAATGATTACTAATTTCATTAATCTCACTTAATTTTTCGCTATTGACTATTCTATATCATACAATAAAAAGTTTTTATAAGAACATCATTAATGACATTCATAGCGCGGACCATAACTATAGTAACCTATATAAGTGCGGATGCAATGTATATTGTAACGAACGAGGTGATATGTATTGATGTGATTGTCGGTATTGCTGAGGGGAAAACGCGTGGATGGGGACGTGGAAGCTAAGTAACCAGGTCGGGTCGGTCCATCGTGTGCTGAGTAGCAAAGTGCCAAGGGCCCCAGTGGGACAAAAAGTTTCTTTTTCCCGGGGAAGAAGCTTTTGACAATCTGTCAAATGAAAGAAACATTTGATTTGTTGATGTGATATATTAACCGAATTAATCATATGGAATTAAGAATTCGGGTAAACCAAATTATGTGGTTATGCCTGAAAGTGCAGGTTAACAAATGACAAGAGGCAACTCTGGCAAACATAGCTCTTATTAAGTAAACTTTTCTTATAGTGCAAGGTTCTAATACTCATTGATATTTCGTGGTTAAAATCAAGATACGTCAATTGGGGATTCGTCTCGGCTTGACTTCACTGAAAAATGAAAACATAAATGACAAGGCCGACCGTGTAGCATGCGGTTCTTGATCAATTCCACGGGTATAATCCAAATTACGCATGATAATCAAATTTGCTATTTCAGAAACAGAAAGGGACAGGACCGCATTTATATGGGTTTCATCTATAGCTGGAGAAGATTCTCTAAGACATCAAATTTCATAGAATTTGTTTCTTTTTATTCTCACAAATTAAATTTAACTAATCTACTCTGGACAGTGCACACACGAGTACCCCTTTCTCCCGTCCATTACTTTTTTGTGCAAAATCTTACAGGTCACTAGACATTTAAAATCTGGTAAATTATGTGAAACTTCACAAAGTTGGTTTACAAAAGCAAAAAGAAAATTAAAGAAGGTGTAGTGTAGTGGTGCATGCCTTCACCAATAATCAAGAGGTTACAAGTTCAATACTTAGGTGGGATTACCGTGCCCTATTAATAGATATATTTAGGATTTTCATTTCATTATACTGAGTCCATCACCCCCATTGTAACCAAAAAAGAAAAAAAGAAAAGAAAAGAAAGAGAAGTAGGAAAAAAGTCATCAAAGTGGCAATCGAAATTAGCTTCTTCTTCTTTTTTTTTTCTTTAAATGAAATTGGGGCGAATCAAATACAAAAACCGGAGTAAGGAAATCCCTATAATATTCTCATGAATCAATGTGGGTTGGTTCATGCGGTTCGATACTTATTCCGCTTAAGTAAGGTCTTGGGTTCGAGTCATTGTAAATGTAGAAAATTTACGCCGAGAGAATTTTACCCCTTAATGGGTAGATTCGGCTCGACTGAATCAGTCAGGGTCCAATTGGACTTTTAGATATCATGGTTCACATCAAAAAATAATATCCTCGTGTAGAAGAGGATTGAGACTCAAAAGGTACGTACAACCTAAGGTTTAGGAATCCGTCTTGGGCAAGAAAGTATTTATTACATGAGGTCGATGGGCGGGAGGCCATACATCGCATAAAAATGTGGGTCGTTTTTATATCTAGATGTTTTGCACGAGAGCATACTCAAAGTTTTAAGTACTAATCGCGCATAATTTAGGCCTATGATGGAGTTCCGAAAAGAAAAGAAGGAGAAATATCTTATGCATTGCTTTTAAGAGAAAAGTTATCTTTTAAGGGATGATACCCGTAGGATCATCAGAGAGTGCTATCAATCCAAGTGTTGTCGCACTCTAAGGATGAACCTTAACGACGATGGGGTGAGTTTCCGAAAAAAATGGGGTTCACTAATTAATTTTTTTGGGTGACAGGGTACATTAAGTATAATTAACTTATCTGCCAAGGTATGAGCACCATTGGTAGCAGCTGGCCATAGACGAGGAAGCACAATAATGTGTATTTCCTTCCTAGGCAAGTTAATTTAGGCCCACGCGCCAAACCTAAACTTTGGCAACGGCCTGACTCTACCTAGCTATTTTGGCATTAACACCCTCGTGGAGCAAATTTTCCTTGCTAATAATGCGCTTTCACATTTATTTCTGCACTGGTATAAATTCGAATGTAGCCAATTCGGATGATTTTGAATGGTTTCACGGGACTCACTTGACGTGACAACTTCGATATCTATGTGGTGAATTACCGCACTGCGGTAAAAGCTAAGATATGGAATATGCAGTTGGATTCCTCCCCGCATGTACCAATGATGATACACAATTTGTAGCACATGTAGTCTAAAACGTCCATGGACACCATCCCCCAAATTTCGTGACTCCCAATTTGTAAGCTTGCTGCCGGAATAAAGTCCATAGTATCAAATGGAGTTAAGCATCAGTTTCACCAAAATGGAATTGAGTGTCATTTATGTCAATTTTAAGGATAGGGAGTGTAATTTATCCTAAAGTTAATTGATAGCTCTAGAATGGTTCAAAACTACTGCACCTTTTTTTTTTTTTGAATGGGCTATTGGGGCCTCACAATCCATTAATTGGGCCGCTTTTCAGCCCCTTTCAAGGGGAGAAAAGATTGGGCTGTTTTCAACATAATGGAAAATTGATCCAAGAAATTCTGGACAGAGTCCAGTCCAACAAAAAACGACATCTGTCTCTTCATATTGCTTTATGGGCCAAGACACCCCGTTTGGGATTAATTATTGCCATATCCTTTTTCTCTCTCAGTATTTTTTTTCCCCCCGGGTCTTACAAGAACGTCGATAGGACTAATACGAGTACAAAAAATAAAAGCGAAATAAGACACTAATGAGGATTGCACACAGGACCTCTTGATCCCGATACGACTTTTTATACCATTGCACTAAAATCTCTTCCTCTCTTTTATTAACTCTATTGGCTTTCCTGCGATGAAAATGCCGCGCTATTTGGTCATTCTCTCAACCATTTCAGTTGCAGAGGTCCAATATTAGGGATAGGAAGGTCATCAGAAGACTGCCCCAAACTCAAAGTTTCCACCCCGTTCCTCTCTGAATTCTGCCGGCACGGATACTATAATCGAGCAACGTTTGCCCTTTTTGTAGTGAACCTAACTTACAGAAGAACAGCGCATCATGCCACAAACAAAGGAACAAGCAAATGCTCCCTGCGTCATGCTGGTGCCCTGCACATAGCTCGGTCTAGGCTTACATCAACTGTATTAACTTTACGAAGGGATGCTTTATTCGATATCTCTTTCTTAAAGATCAACGAGTCACAGCTACGCCATATAAAGTCATAATGGATCAGATGCAAAGTTAATATTCTCCACTTCATGTCTCTGATGGGGGGATGGATGATGAGGGCTAAGGCAATAGCTGAGTCTTTATTGAATCCCAAAAATGAATATTTCACAAAATACAATCTCTAAAACTCGATCCATACTCCTAAAATGCAAACAATATCGACAAAATTCTATATGTAGAACGCATCTTATCTACGTACACCCGCTCGGAGAGGGTCGGGAAAACAAAAAAGGGAAGAAAAATATAAGGAACAATGGAAGCTTCATCACTTGCACTCCACACTCTTGATCTTCTTCGCTTGGACTTCAAACTCCATCGTGCAGTTCATGTTGGTGGCCTTCTTCTTCTTGAAGATGAGCATGATCTCTGACTTCCCGTTCATCCTTGCCTGGCTGCTCAGCGTCAAGATCCCGGAGTTCAGCTCCCTCGAGAGGCCTGACGTGTCAGTCAGAGGGGCAGAGCTCACGGACACGGTCACGTCGAGCTTCTTGGTGCCCATGAAGTTGGCCGTGCTCTTCGGGATCGTCGCCTGCCCCACCTGAATGCCCCCGTAGGTGAAGTTGACGAGGGTAGCATCGTACTTGTAGGGCCCGAAGTTGTTGTTCTTGATCCTGATAGGTGCGCTGAAGCTCATGTTGAACGAGGGCGACGACGATGCGTCCCCAGTGGTCAGGGATTGGACCACGACGCCATCCCCTATCCGGAACTTGGGGGTCCGGACCTTCATCACGACCATCACGAACACAAGGATGACTATGACCTGAAACACGGCAAAGGCAGCGATATACGCAGCCCATTTCATCCTCCTCTTCTTCTTCTCATCATGGGATCGCAGCGATTCGTGATCCGACATTGATCTCTCTGGTTCTTTTCTCGAAAATCGAAACGAAAAGAATTGAAGGAAGTGGTTTCTTTTTTTCTGTGTTAACTCCTCTGTTTTGCTCTGTTGATGAGCAGGAGAGCAGCCTCCATATATATATATATATATATAGAAATCACGGCCTGGTAGGGGGAGGAAGGAAAGGGCAGAGCTTTCCTAGAAATTGGCGAAGGCGGACCGGACAACACGCCCCGGGAGGTAACAATTATTGACTTTCCAGATGCAATTATGGACTTTTGTCAATGCTCTCCAAGTGGAGACTAAAGTGGGACCCCCTTGTAATATCAAGTTCGAACGTGCCTTTTTTATTATTTTATTTAAATAATTTGCTTTGAATTTTCTTTTGGTAAGATTTGCTTGGAAATTGGGATTTCAAGTTGTTGGCAATAGAAGCTTCGGATAATGATATTATCTTATAATTTAATTTAAAGCCTGTTGTCCAATTATGGTTTCACTTTCTGGTGGGGCTTTGGATAAGACAACGCGGCAAAGTTGTTAATAATTTTCAGTTTGATTAACTAAATGCCTACGAGTCATTCCTTAAAAAAAAAAAAACTAAATGCCTACGAGTCGACACCCCGGATTAGTAAGAGATCCTTCGAATCGGTTAATATCACAGGTTGCATTTATTGCCCTGTAAGGTTTTATTATGCAGATTGCTCCCGACCCTTTTACGAATCTAACGAAAAGGGAAGTAGTAACCCAGACAGATCCGAGAGAAGTCCATGTTTTATAGTTTGTATGGACATTTGTCTTTAAATGAAAGTTTATGTACCGTCTGCTTTATTACAAGTTAAATAAATGTCATTCCTGGTATAAAATTAGGTAAGCATGAATTGCCTTGGTCTAACCAGAAAAGCAAAAGAAAGAATTGAACTTTATGGACCACCAAAACCTTTTGATCAAGATAGTCTTATCAATTAAAAGCAAATTACAATGTTTTATCTCATGGTGATTAAAATTAATGAAATGCACCAACATGGATTGGTTTAAGTGTTCAGCGTTTGTTCCACTTAAATAAGATCTTAGGTTTGAATCCTTGTGAATGCAGAAAATTCACGTTGCGAGAGCTTTACCCCTTAGCGGGACGATCCGACTTGATTGGATTAGTCGGTGTCTAACTGAACTTTCGAATATCAGGGTTCACACCGAAAAATTAATAAAGCGCCATCCATCCAGAGAATCGTTTTAGTTCACTTTAGTCTTTAGGTGATATGGTCCTAGAAAAGTAGGGAATGTAAATATGTGCTAATAACTGTCATTAAACCTCATGGAAATGAAAAATTGGAAAAACATGACCAATTAATCCGAAAAGTTATAGCCTCTTTTATCACCAAATCAAATGGGATGAAAATGTTTGCATTAGAACTTTTCAAACTGACGCCTTTGATCAGGGACGGACCAAGGGCTATGGGAAAATCTCTCTAAATTGTGATGTTATAAGGAAAAAAAAAAATTCTTAATTTTTGATAAATTTACTTATATTTCGCCTCTTTAATCCGGAAAATTTACCCTCTTGTTTGGTCCCTAAAGACTTGTCCCCCTCGATCCAAATTATTTGTCCATCCCTGCCTTTGAACCGTTCGAAACTTTGGGCAATTAGTCCACGAGGTTGCAGGTAACTAACCTCTCCTTGAATGCATTGCCTTTTGTGAGGCTATCTGCATACGGTCATAGACGGAGTCAAGATTCTCATTCAGCGGAGACAAAAATATGATTTATACATAGATAGTGCATAAATATTTCTTTCAGCAAGAGCAAATTAAATACTAATTTCACATGGACAAAATCTTGAATGATTATATTTTTGGGCCAAAAATTGAAAAAAAAAACACAAATTTTAAGGGGGCATTTGCCCTCCCTGGAGCTCATGTGGCTCCGCCCTGCATACGGATGCATGCATATTTACCTGGATCCATGAGTTTATAGGAAATTCATGGTCTCATAGAATGAACTACTAATTACAAGAAAAAAGAAAATCATTACCAATTATCTACTTAATTCGGAAAAAAGGTAATTTAATAGACAATTGTGTAATTTGATGATCACAAGAAATAAAGAGTCCATTACACAGCAAAAAAGAAAATAAAGAGTTCGTTAGTAAGATGCAATATCCATGTCGAATTAACAAGGCATGCTAGACATGAATGAATGAAGACACTCATTAATCGAAATAAAATCAAACTTTATTAATTACATGACCAAGGAAAATAATAGATTATCCAATACCACAATCATGGACTACGGTGAGATTAATCATGTACATCGATCACTTGCATGTCAGGGACTGAACCACCTTTGAAGACACATTGATTGCCATGGTGCAATTCATGTTGGTGGATTTCTTCTTCTTGAAGATGAGCATTAGCTCCACCTTCCCGTTCAACCTCCCCTGACTGTTCAGCGTCAGCACCTTGGAGTTCAGCTCGCTCCCGAGCCCCGAAGTGCTAGTCAAGGCATCGGAATTCACGGACACGGTCACATCGACCTTCTTGGTGGACTTGAAGTTGGCCTTGCTCTTTGGGATCGTCACCTGCCCGACATGTACGCCTCCGTAACTGAAGTTCACGGTGGTGGCATCGTACTTGTATGGTCCGAAGTTGGTGTTCTTGATTCGGATTGGTGCCACGAAATTCATGTCAAACGAGGGTGAGGATTGGGTCCCGGTAGTCAGGGATTGAATCTTGATGCCATTCCCGATCCTAAACTTCGGGGTCTTAACTTTCATGACTACCAGCGCGAAAACTAGAATGACGATAACCTGGAATACTGCGAAGGCACCAATGTACGCGGCGAGTTTCATCCTCTTACGTCGCTTATCCTCCTGGGATTGGAACGATTCCATATCCTTTGCCATTTGAGATCTCTTTTGGGACTTCGATTGCTTGGAATGAGTTTTTTGTGAGTTGTGAGTGGTGGGGAGGGTCTGTTTGGTATTATATAGAGCTTTGTGGAGACAACATATGAAGATAGAAGATAGTACAGTGCAGTAGGAGGAGGTAGGATTTTTCTCATGAAAGCCAAACGCGTCCGGAGAAAAGGAATGGGGATAGGATACGAGGAAGCCTTTGACGTCTAGAGGGACCTGACTTTGCAGATACCTTCCGTGACGAAAGAGACCCTTACTAACTATACTATCTGTCAAGTGGGCCGTCAAATTAGAAGCTTCGGTTGTTTACCATTTTCGTTGGATGATGTAATTAAGCCCCATCTCCAATTTACTCCGTAATTAATCATCCCGATATATCCTATCAGAAGGATCGCTCGAGGAATGATCGGTTAACACGGAATGGAAGAACCACTTGAACATATGTTTAGTGTTAATCATCCAAATAGTAAGACCGAAGAGATCTCTAGGACGCCAAAACTTGGAGTTTTGGTTAGGACATCGAACTTGATCTGTAAAATCAAAATTAATCTGGAGTCAATTCTTAAAACATGACATTGCCTAGTAAAAATAGATATTGTTCTGCTTTTATCAGTCTCATCATTAAGAAATAGCGCATTTCATACTCTTAAAACACGACATTGTGGGATGATCCGCAGTGCTTAATCGGGCCATCTTGTGACTTAAAAAGGCCAAACACTCCATTTCGTTAATGCACGTGCATACCGCAACTGGCAAGTAAGAAAGAGAGCTCTTCGTTCCAACCGATTCTAGTGACATAACATATTCGATAATTAGTGGTCCGATCAAAAGTAAAATTCGATGTGATAAACGTTCACAGCCCAAACTTGTAACGAGGATGCTGTTGTAATTTTACCAACTAAAAGTATCTGTTCGCTTGATTAGCCCGGAAAATCTTTGTCAACATTTTTCAGGAGATACTTGAGCCATAGATATTGAAATCCGGGCGGTTTCATTGAACAATTCCAAAGCAATCTGGAATAAAAAACATGAATATAGCAGCGAATTTCACTAAATCTAAATACAAAGGAATAATGCATCCATGTATATGCAGTTTTGCTTGAGGAAACAAAACAGCTACAAAGATCACTTCTGTAAAAAACAGTAACAAACACTCTGACATGTTTAAGCTCATTTGCAGGACAAAGACTGGACCGTCTTTGTCGACACGTTAATTGCCATGGTGCAGTTCTTGTTGGTGGACTTCTTCTTCTTGAAGATGAACATCAGCTCCACCTTCCCGCTCAACGTCTTCTTTTTTTTTTTTTTCCTTTTAAAATGGCATAGTCTTAAATGAAGCCTAATATAGAGATCTTTTGCTTCTGTACAAAGTCAATCACAACAGTTAATTATTGTAATTTGGTAATAATATTATCATACGGATCAAAATCAATGCTCGTAAAATTTACTTTCTTCATGATCATTGTTATTTACCCTTTTTAAGTCTTTATGAATGCAAAAATTTCAACCTGAAAGAACTTTATCATTTAGTGAGCCGACCACAAAAAAAAAAAAACGATTTAGTATGATCTATTCCAAAAAAAAAATTATCCGATCTCTTGACTTGGACTTTTTTTTTAACACTTTCGAACTGTATAATAAGAAACATGGCAACCCTGAAGTGCCAAGGGAGCGGCTGAAGTATCCGATAATTTTTCCGCTTGTGGAATGCAGAAGAAGGAATAAAGAAAAAAAAGAAAACAAAAAATTAGTACCACAAACATGTGCTTCCGTCGAGTGAATATTCGATGCACGCGGTGCAGATTTTTCGATGTTATAGTTTATTTATTTATATTGTTACATCATTGTTGTTATTATTTTAATTTGAATTCTAAGACGCCAAACACGGCCGAGGATGGCATTGTTGACCTTCTAGACAAGGTTAACTTGACTATTGGCGCAACCTTTTTCCCATAAAGAAATGAAAACATTATCAGGAACCTATCAAGTGTGTCCACCACCAACAGAAGCTTCGATTTCATCTGTTAAGATATATATATATATTTTTGCACAGATAAGTGGAAAGGTTCATCGACTTTCCGTACAGAATCGACTCGTGTATGTTTTAAGTAAGAAGTGGAAAAGTCACATAACTTTACGTTTGTCTATAATTGTAAATAGACCATGGAAATAGAAACTAACCGTTTTAGTTCAGGGCATAGTCGGAAGGTCGAGATTATTCTAAATTTCCTTTAGCTAGTCGCAAAGCCTGTGAGCGTCAAGTTTACTGAATTATCATTGGCTCGTTCTATATATTTTTGACAAGAATCTATCGATGAACGTCACATTCATAGAATAAATTTCCTATGCTGTTGGTGGCTCTCTGGAACATGTCCTGTACTGTCATCGTTCTTCTATTTTTGGTAGTTAATTTAGTTGGATAGCTGATGTTTTTGCTTAGGTAAAATTATGAGAAGGGGGAGAGGGGGGGAATGGTAATTAGGGGTTTAGATCTGACTGTTACTTGTGTATCAGGTAATGACAATTAGGAGCTCATGGAATTTGTGATATTCGATGATATCGAATTAGAAGTTCATTTTTCGAATTATGTTGATCTTCACTTGTAAATTCTTGCCTACCTCTTCATGTATTACCGGGATACTCTTGTCCGTGAGCTCCTAATTGTCATTACCTGACAGACAAGTAACAGAGGTTACAGAGCTCTTCGTTCCATCCCAAATCTTGCGCCATTAACGTATCCGATAGTAAACCGTCGGATCAGAAGTATGAGTCCATGTGAAAAAAGCTACAAAGCCCAAACTTGTCACGATGTTGCCGTTGTAAATTCGTCAACTAAAAAAAATATCTCTTTGCTTGATTAGCCTGGAAAATTCGCTGTAGGCACTTTTCAGGAGGAGATAATTAAGCCATAGATATCAAATTCTAGGTGACTTCATTGAACAATTTAATGGCGATCCGGCAAAAACATGATAGATCGATATACAAAGGAATAATGCATTCATGTATATGCAGTTTTGCTTGAGGAAACAAAACAGCTACAAAGATCACTTCTGTATAAAACAGTAACAAACACTCTGACATGTTTAAGCTCATTTGCAGGACAAAGACTGGACCGTCTTTGTCGACACATTAATTGCCATGGTGCAGTTCATGTTGGTGGACTTCTTCTTCTTGAAGATGAACATCAGCTCCACCTTCCCGCTCAACGTCCCCTGGCTGTTGAGCGTCAAGACCCCGGAACTCAGCTCGTTCCCGAGGCCCGAAGTGCTTGTCAGGGCACTCGAGCTCAAGGTCACGGGGACATCGACCTTCTTAGTGGATTTCATGTTGGCCTTGCTCTTGGGGATCGACCCCTGCCCCACCTGCACTCCCCCATAGGTGAAGTCGATGGTAGTTGCGTCGTACTTGTATGGCCCGAAGTTGGTGTTCTTGATTCTGATCGGGGCGGTGAAGGCCATGTCGAAGGAGGGCGAGTTCTGGTTCCCGGCGGTTAGGCTCTGTATCCTGAGGGTTTCAACCCGGAACTTTGGCGTCTTAACTTTCATCACGACCAGGGCAAAAACCACGATGACCAGGGTCTGGAACACGACAAAGGCCGCGATGTAACCGGCCAGCTTCATCCTCTTCCTCCTCTTCTCCTCCTGGGCTTCAAAATCTCTCCTCTCTTCCACCATTTTTGTCTAATCTCTGTCTCTTCTTTTGGGATCTGTTCTCTGAATTGTTGTCACTCTCAGATATAAGGAATTCCTGATATGAGAGGTCGTGAGAAATTAGATGTGAGGTTTAGCAGAGGAAAAGGGCAGTATATATAGATACAAAGAAGATGTCGGGTGGGCCAGGACAAGGTCCAATGAAATAGGAAAATGGCACAGTCCTTTTTTTCTTTTGGGGGGACGGAAATGGCATAGAATTAAATGAAGCCCATTTGGGAGATATTTTGCTTCATTGTCAATCACAACTGTTGATCATTATAATCTGGTAATAATAAAATCAAGGTTCGTAAAACTTTCCTTGTTCATTGATAATTGCTGTTTAGAAACAGGTTTAGAGTATGACTTTTTTTTTGTTTCATTGAAAAAATTGTGAAAAATATTAATATTAAATGTTATTTATCTTCCCAATAAGTGTATTTTTTTGGGACTCGAATTTATGCTCTTCTTTTTATGAGAATTGAAATTATTTATCACTCAACCAACACTTTATTAATAGAGTATAATATTTTTTTTCTTCCTTGAAAGATTATCCAATTTCTTAACGGGAACTATTATTTAGAACTTCTGAGCTATTTAATCAATACGGGAACCACCATCTGGCAACCCTGATGCGTCAAGGGATCGTTTGGCTAAAGTACCCTATTATTTTCTGCTTGATGAGTGCAAAAGACGAAAAAATTAGAGAAGAGAATTAGTACAATGTGCTTCCTGCACATTTTTCAATATGATGCTTATAATTTATTTGCTTATTTTATTAGCACAACATTGTTGTTATTATTTTAATTTGAATTCTAGACGACGGACACGGTCGAGGTTGGATTTGTTGACCTTCTAGACAAGGTAACTTGACTATTGACCTTCGCCAATAAAGAAAGGAAACATTATCAGGAACGCATCAAGAGGCTACTATCAACAGAAGCTTCATTTTCAGCTGTCATAAGATTCTTTTTATTTTCTTTTTTCTTTTTGTACAAATAAGTGGGAAGTTTCGTCGACTTTCCGTAACGAATCCGCTCGTTTATGTTTTAATTAAGAACTGGAAAAGTCATATCATGTAAAATATTCATTGAACCTATCTCTAATCCAAAAATTCGAATTTCACGTGGCAACGTGTGGGTGGACTAGAATAACCCGCCCTTAAGAACTAACTACGAGCTGGACTTCCGTGCTTGGGAGGGAGGGGGAGACGACAATTGACAATGAGGTCACGCTTGGGCCGGACTAATATGAGGCGAATGAGGCGAGTTTTTTTTTCTCCGCACTCAGATTTCAAAGAGACCACGAGTTTCACACTCGGGCCAAATATGGGCGCACTTCGACTGCCCATCAACAAAGAGACTTTTCAAACGGCGTGATGTAAACCTACACACATGCGCGCGGAAGCATTACCCGTTCTGATACTATGTAAAATTCTATTGGGTCTATAAGCGATTGGACCCATCTCCAACCCAAAAGCTCGAGCTAAATTAAGTACCACAATCTCTTATAAATCCATTAGATTCTTCTTAATTTTTCCGTGTGGGATTTTTTACTCTTAACATATCACTTTAAGTATCTCTAATTCTCTATAATTGTAAATAGACTGCGAAAATAAGAAATAAACTTTTGAGTTAATAACATAGTCAAAAGGTTGGGATTACTCTAAATTCCCTTTAGCACAATCGAGCTGTTTCATTAAACAAAGAAGCTTGAAGTTATTTGACCGGTTGGCGCATAATACATTTAGTAATATACGAGCAATATGATAGCCTGAATTTCTCAATTGTCGTCCCTTGGAGTCTCTCGTCCTGTGAGTCTAGGCTTTGCTCCTTAATTATAACCTTAAAATGCTTGAATCAAGGCAGCTCCCTTTTCATCAAAGAGGATGTAGTACAGTAATGCACACTTTCGTCTGGTAACCAACAAGTTCCAGTTTCGATACTAGTTATGAAACTACCCCGCGCCACTTTATTAGCTATATTATGATTATATTTCATTGTACTAGTTTAATGCGCTGAGCAACACTGTATAGTGCCTCACATCATGAACATCATTACCTGCTAGGGGGTTGTGAGGGTCGAGAGACATGACGTATAGTGTCTCGGCAAAGGGGTGTGAGCAGCTCGGGCTCAGCCATGATGTTGCTAGAGTCATTAGGGAAATGCTGAGTCAGTACATTGGCGAATATACAGCCGAAGGAAAAGACCAGGCTCCATATCTCTACGGGCTAGCTATGGCCACTGCTTCCAAGTGGAGGTGCCCTCTAGAGGTGGTCATTGGAACAGACTATTATCCTGGATTCCTGGCCCTGGTGACCGTCGAACCGTCATAATTGATGAAGAACATGATGATATTCATGCAGTATCAACTGCTCAGGTTGCACAACCGAACAAAAGAGAAGAGATTCCATCTCGGGATGGTAATGTCCAACCAAGTGCTCCTGCCTCTGATAACTCATCAGACTTCAATGATGTAGAAGAAGAAAAGATTTGTTTTGCTATTGCGACATCAAAAGGGGACATTTGAAGAGGCCGTTCTGTACAGCTGAGAATTGCCCGTAGCTTTACTCAGCCTCTTCTCGGGGTGGTTCTTCTCGGAGGAGATGATTAACGTATGTCCTATGCTGTTGGTGGCTCTCCAGAATATGTCCTGTGCTGTTATCGTTCTTCTATTTTTGGTAGTTAATTTAGTTGGGTAGCTGATGTTTTTGCTTAGGTGAAATTCTGAGGGGGAAAATGGTAATTAGGGGTTCGGATCTGACAGTTACTTGTATATCAGGTAATGACGATTAGAAGCTCATAGAATTTGTGATATTCGATGACATCGAGTTAGAAGTTCATTTTTCGAATTATATTGATCTTCACTTGGAAATTCTTGCTTACCTCTTCATGTATTACCGGGAAACTCTTGTCCGCAAGCTCCTAATTGTCATTACCTGACAGACAAGTAACAGAGGTTACAGAGCTCTTCATTCCATCCCAAATCTTGCGCCATTAACGTATCCGATAGTAAACAGTTGGATCAAAAGTATGGGTCCATGTGCAAAAAGTTACAAAGCCCAAACTTGTCACGATGTTGCTGTCGTAAATTCGTCAACTAAAAATATCTCTTTGCTTGATTAGCCTGGAAAATTCGCTGTCGGCACTTTTTAGGAGGAGATAATTAAGCCATAGATATCAAATTCCAGGTGACTTCATTGAACAATTTAATGGCGATCCGGCAAAAACATGATAAATCGAAATACAAAGGAATAACGCATCCATGTCTAGGCAGTTTTGCTTGAGGAAACAAAACAGCAACAAAGATGACTTCTGCATAAAACAGTAACACTCTGACATGTTTAAGCTCATTTGCAGGACAAAGACTGGACCGTCTTTGTCGACACGTTAATTGTCATGGTGCAGTTCATGTTGGTGGACTTCTTCTTCTTGAAGATGAACATCAGCTCCACCTTCCCGCTCAACGTCCCCTGGCTGTTGAGCGTCAAGACCCCGGAACTCAGCTCGTTCCCGAGGCCCGAAGTGCTTGTCAGGGCACTCGAGCTCAAGGTCACGGGGACATCGACCTTCTTAGTGGATTTCATGTTGGCCTTGCTCTTGGGGATCGACCCCTGCCCCACCTGCACGCCCCCATAGGTGAAGTCGATGGTAGTTGCGTCGTACTTGTATGGCCCGAAGTTGGTGTTCTTGATTCTGATCGGGGCGGTGAAGGCCATGTCGAAGGAGGGCGAGTTCTGGTTACCGGCTGTTAGGCTCTGTATCCTGAGGGTTTCAACCCGGAACTTTGGCGTCTTAACTTTCATCACGACCAGGGCAAAAACCACGATGACCAGGGTCTGGAACACGACAAAGGCCGCGATGTAACCGGCCAGCTTCATCCTCTTCCTCCTCTTCTCCTCCTGGGCTTCAAAATCTCTCCTCTCTTCCACCATTTTTGTCTAATCTCTGTCTCTTCTTTTGGGCTCTGTTCTCTGGACTGTTATCGGTCAGTTTCAGATGTGAGGAAGCTGATATGAGAGGTCGAGAGAAATTAGATGTGAGGTTTAGCAGAGGAAAAATGCAGTTTATATAGACACAGAGATGATGTTAGGTGGGCCAGGACAAGGTCCAATGAAATAGGAAACTGGCGTGGTCTTTTTTTTGGCAAATTACAAAAAAAAACCCAAATTTTGTAAAAAGTCTCAGTTTTGTCATAAATTTTGTTTTGTAATAAAAAACCATAAATTTTCTAAAATGTCTCAAAAATGACCTCCGTTATAACTTCCGTCAATTTTTGCCTACGTGTGACTTACGTGGACTGTTAAAGGGACCCACCAGCCTACGTGTGACCTACGTGGACTGTTAAAGGGACCCACCATCAACAGCAAAAATTGACGGAAGTTATAACGGAGGTCATTTTTTAGACATTTTAGAAAACTTATGGTTTTTTCTGTTACAAAACAAAATTTAGGACAAAATTGAGATATTTTACAAAATTTGAGTTTTTTTTGTAATTTACTCTTTTTTTTTCGCCCTTTTTCTTTTAAAATGGCATAGTCTTAAATGAAGCCTAATATAGAGATCTTTTGCTTCTATACAAAGTCAATCACAACCGCTAATTATTGTAATATGGTAATAATATAATTAAACGGACTAAAATCAATGTGAAAATTTTCCTTCTTCATTGTTATTTACCCCTTTCATGTCATTATAAATGTAAAAAATACACACCGGAAGAGTTTAATTTCTCAATGTGCTGATCCGGCTCGACTTGATTAATCAAGACTCAATTGGAATTCCAAATATCATGGTTCACACAAAAAAAGAAAAACGATTTAGTAGGATCTATTCCAAGAAAAAATTATCCGATCTCTTGACTTGGACTGTTTTTTAACACTTTCGAGTTGTATAATAAAAAGCATGGCAACCCTGAAGTGTCAAGGGAGTGGCTAAAGTATCCAATAATTTTTCCGCTTGCTGAATGCAGAAGAAGGAATAAAGAAAAAAAGAAAACAAACTTAGCACCACAGACATGTGGTTCCGCTGAATGAATATTCGATGCACGCCGTGCAGATTTTCGATGCTTATAGTTTATTTATTTATATTGTTACATCATTGTTGTCATTATTTTAATTTGAATTCTAAGACGCCAAACACGGCCGAGGTTGGCTTTTTTGACCTTCCAGACATGGTTAACAACGTCTTTCCAATAAAGAAATGAAAACATTATCAGGAACCCATCAAGGGTGTCTACCACCAACAGAAGCTTCGATTTCATCTGTTAAAAGATGTTTTTTCGCACACATAAGTGGAAAGGTTCATCTACTTTCCGTACTGAATCGACTCGTGTATGTTTTAAGTAAGAAGTGGAAAAGTCACGTAACTTTTATGTTTGTCTATAATTGTAAATAGACCGTGGAAATAGAAACTATTATCAGCACGGAGACGGATGGGTTTTCATTTTATGATCTAAGAAAAACATAAGTATTTCACAGAAGCTAGGAAGCTAATTAAGTCATTTTTCACTACTTATGTGTAACCGTACGTTATCTAACAAAATATATTTCTAGGAAGTTTACCTTGAACCAATTATATAATTCAATTAGTGGTGCAGTTGCCTTCTTTTTCTTTCTTTTATTTTTTTTTGTCGGCTCTGTGTAATGCCTGATGATATGCGAGTATCGTATATTTTATTCGACTGCAGGCGCATGACTAATTATTGTGTTAGAATGTTAAATACCTACCACACTTACATGATAATTAAGATGGATATTCCATATCTTTCTAGATTCATTTTTTTTTTTGGATAACTCATGTATATCAATATTGCAAGAAAGGTCTTACGGATTACAAACAACGGATCAAAAGACCCTGGAATAGCAGAGAACAACACATCAAAATAGAAAAGTCACTGGAAGACAAGAAAATTTCAGCTTAATTATATGCCCGGCATCAATCGTGATCATGGGAGAAGAAAAAGAAGCATTGATTGATTGTTATAAGGTCGATTGGAATGGGAAATATAGGGTTCAGGGCACTCGCCTTTTGGACCTGATTAAACAATAGTTGCAAAGTTAATCAAAACCACTAATTAATCCACTGTTATAAGATTAATCAGAATTTCAGGATTCGGTTCTCGTCACAGCTGCCTAAAGGAAAAGCAAGCCTAGGATGAATTAGGGAAGCATATTGCCATGAGGAAATGAAATGGATACAACAGAAGTTTCTCTTGGCGCTAAAAAAGGACTTGAGCAAGGCTTGACCCTCTAGAAGTCAAAACTTTAGATTTAACGCGTTGCTTTCGTTAGTCAATAATGTCTTCAAGTTCTCATCATCATATCCAGGAAGCTCTCTAGCTTACAATTCCCTCCTAATAATTACACATTCTTATTTCTCCTAAACCTTTATATATAAATACAGAGTAGAGCTGCAACATAAACCCCATCAATCCCCACAAATTCTTCTCACAAATCTCCAGTAATTCCCAGAAGACCCAAAAACTTCTCTCACCACAACTTCCCCTGCTAGCTAGCCAAAGTGATCTCGATCGAATGGCAAAGGACATGGAATCATTCCAATCCCAGGAGGAGAAACGGCAAAAGAGGATGAAATTGGCTGCATACATTGGCGCTTTTGCCGTGTTCCAAGTTATCGTCATTCTGGTTTTTGCGCTGGTTGTCATGAAAGTGAAGACCCCAAAGTTCAGGATCGGGAACGGCATTGAGATCCAGTCCCTGACAGCCGGGACCCAGTCCTCGCCCTCATTCGACATGAGCTTCATCGCACCAATCAGGATCAAGAACACCAACTTCGGGCCCTACAAGTACGATGCCACCACTGTCAACTTCACCTACGGAGGCGTGCAAGTGGGCCAAGTGGTGATCCCGAAGAGCAAGGCCAACTTCAAGTCCACCAAGAAGGTTGATGTGATCGTGTCCGTGAACTCCAATGCCTTGACAAGTACTTCAGGCCTCGGGAGCGAACTGAACTCTGGGGTGCTGACTCTTAACAGCCAGGGGAGGATGAACGGGAAGGTGGAGCTGATGCTCATCTTCAAGAAGAAGAAGTCCACCAACATGAACTGCACCATGGCGATTAACGTGTCGACGAAGGCGATTCAATCTGTGTCCTGCAAATGAGGTTTACTGGATTGCAGAGGATGTAAACATTATTTATCCGTCTCATTCTTTGATTAATCTTGAGACTGTGCGTGCAGCTTGGATTTATTCTTTTTTACTAATTATTTTCACGTGTTCTTAGTTGATGAAAAATAAATAAATTATTCTTTGATTATTCAAATCGCATGGCGTGGGATGTAGCTGGTGGCTTAATAATTTAAAGAGAACTATTCAGCCAAACAGGGGACCAAAAATAAAAGAAAGAAAGTAGCATGAGGGGAGAGGACTTGTTTTAACTTTTAAGCACCGGTATTGAGTAAAAAAGAGCCATGTTTTAATTAGCAAACATAAGAAAAGCGTTCGCATATTTTAGCGCATGTTTTAAAGCGTTGGTCCCCCGGTGGTTTTCATTGATGCTTTTTCGAAGTGCCGACCATCCTTTGCCAACAACGGTTTTTACGACACTAAAAAATTATCAGAAAAAGCGTCGAGCTACTGACACTCGCCCTTCAAAGACCTTAAGCGCTAGTCCGTTTTAATTTCTCTAGTGATACCTCTTAGATGGGCATTTTCCCCAGGAGCACCTTGGCAGGACATGAATGAGTCGACCTCACTAGGTCGTATGCAGCTTCGACCAGAGTTTGGCCAGTCCAAGTAGTAAAAGACCATATTGGGCAGCACGCAGTTGGAAGTAGTGTCTCCCACGCTGATCCAATCGTCACGGAGGTCTCATGAACCGTTTAATGCATGGACGGTAGAATTTTCCATTAAGTACATAGATCACCCAGTGTCGATGATGTCATTCCAAATTGGGAAGGTCGAGTGTAGGCTACTATATATCCAACATCATGTCATTCAAGGTCCCATGGATAGAGGCCGATTTCAACTTCGAGAAGATTAGATGCCAGTTGCATCAGCCTTCCCATGTATATGTACACGGTCGTCGATTCCGGCTTGGGCTAATTGAATTGATCAAGCTCATCGGCGACTACATGACTATTAATCCGAGGTGGCAACATCTTTTCGACTAATAAAAACGAAGGTATTTCGCAGAAATTAGGACACTGAGGCATTTTCGATAATTATGGGTAACAGTAATCTAACAAAATTTATTTCCAGGAATTCATCTTGAACCAATTAACTGGTTCAATTAGTGCAGTTGAAGTAACGCCTTTTTTTTCTTTTTTTTCTCCGTGTAATGCCTGAATGTATTGTTCCACTAGGACAGGCGTATGACTAATTATTACGTTATGAGGATAATAAGGGCTTGTTTGGTTTGTGGATGCAATTTTAAAATCACAATTCTAACTTAACTCTACCCACTACTAAACAAAATAACTCATACAAAGTCAAATAATGGGTCCCATTTATATCACTTTTTTCACAACAAAACAACATAACTCATACAAAGTTAAAAGATAGGTCCCATTTATACCACTCTTTTTTAAAATCAAAATTTGATTTTAAAATCCTACTATGAAACCAAACGCAGCATAAATCTCACATTGAAAAATTAGAAAGAAAATACTATATTTATAAGTGATTGGATACCATAATCTATCGGCTCGAGCTTTTGGGTTGGAGAAAGCCCAAGTCATTTATAGAACCAGTGAATATTTTTATATGGTATCAGAGCAGATTTCACGCTTCTCCAAGTTAAGAGTGGTTTAGGTCCACATGCCCAACTGACATGTGAGGGTGAAGTGTTGAGGATAATAAATACCACATTGGAAAATTAGAAAGAAAATATTGGGTTTATAAGTGATTGGGTACCACAATTTATCAGCTCGAACTTTTTGATTAAATATGGCCCCAGTCGTTTATAGGCTCGGTGAATATTTTATATTACAATATCAAATGTGAAGCACACTTATGATAAGATGGACATTCCATGTTGTGAAAATTAAATATAAGATGAGAGCAGAGAATGGAGACATTGAAACGTGGTAGCCATGCACTAAAACCACGGCAGTTCTTATTATGATTTGACTCAAAAAAAAAAAATACAAGGAGGAGCAACTCACCTTGATACATTAACTAAGATAGTAATAAATAATATCAATGGGATTTTGGAAAATCCGAAAGATTTCAAATAACTTAATCGATATGATATGATCTTATTTCCAAATATTTTATTTTCTAAAATAAAATATTATAACCTCCAATGCATGTCTTTCTAAATTCAGCTTATTAATCACGTGCCTGGCCTCGACCTTGATTGTGGAAAAAGAAAAGCACAAATCAATTGTTACAAGGGCGATCGGGATAGGAAAAAGAGGGCTCTGGGCAGTCGCCTTCAAACCTGATTAATCAACTGCTATAAGATTAATCAAAAGCACTAACCAATCGTTATAAGGTTAATTCGAATTCCGGGGTTCGATTCTCACCGCTGCCTAATGGATACAAGAGAAGTTTCTATTGCCGCTAGAAATGGACTTTAGCAATCAATTTTTTCAAGAGAAAGGCTCGACCCTCTAGAAGTCAAAACATTTGCTTTAACGCGTTCCTTTCTTAATTAATTAATTTCCTCAAGTTCTCATCATCATATCCAGGAAGCTTTATAGCTTACACTTCACTCCCACAATTAAATATTCTTAATTCCCCTAAACCTTTATATAAATATAAAGTAGAGCTGCATGCTACCTTCATTCAATCCCCACAACTTCTTCTCACAACATCTCTAAGAATTCCCAGACAGACCCAAAACGACTCTCACCACAACTTCCCTAGCTAGCTAGCCAAAGAAATCTCGATCGAATGGCAAAGGACATGGAATCATTCCAATCCCAGGAAGAGAAGCGACAGAAGAGGATGAAATTGGCTGCGTACATCGGCGCTTTCGCCGTGTTCCAAGTTATTGTCATTCTGGTTTTCGCACTGGTTGTGATGAAAGTCAAGACCCCGAAGTTCAGGATTGGTAACGGCATCGAGATCCAGTCCCTGACAGCTGGGACCCAGTCCTCACCCTCGTTCGACATGAGCTTCTTCGCACCAATCAGGATCAAGAACACCAACTTCGGGCCCTACAAGTACGATGCTGCCACCGTCAACTTCACCTACGGCGGCATGCAGGTGGGGCAGGTGGCAATCCCGAAGAGCAAGGCCAACTTCAAGTCCACCAAGAAGGTCGATGTGATCGTGTCCGTGAACTCTGATGCCTTGACGAGCACTTCGGGGCTAAGGAGCGAGCTGAACTCTGGGGTGCTTACACTGAACAGCCAGGGGAGGATGAACGGTAAGGTGGAGCTGATGCTCATCTTCAAGAAGAAGAAGTCCACCAATATGAACTGCACCATGGCAATTAACGTGTCAACGAAGGCGGTTCAATCATTGTCCTGTAAATGAGATTTACTGGATATCACAGAGGATGTAAACATTATTTATTCGTCTCATTCTCAGATCATTCTTGAGATATTCATTGTGGGTAGCTTGGATTTATATAATTTTTTTAAAAATGGATTTACATCATTCTTGGATTTGTATAATTAATTGTTACATTTACGTGGATGAAGATATATAAATGAGATTAATTGTTTGATTGTTTAATTAATAATTACGTGGATGAAGATATATAAATCAAATTAATAGTTTGATTGTTTAATTAAATAATAAATAAATAAATGAGAGAAAATAGAAATCTAAATAACGGATCACATGTAATTCTATAGGCAAGAATCGGATTTAGAATAATCTCTTAGTTCCTGTCACTGCACTCTGCCTCCTTTCCTCAACGACCCATGATTTTAGTTGGAGACTATATTATATCAAGAGATATACTCAGCCAAACCGAATGGGACATATACATTAAACAATTAGAGAGAAATTAGCATGTGGAAGGCCTTGGAAATCCATGTGAAACATTTATGGTCAAGGATTGTGCTCTGACGTGAAATTCTTAGCTAATAAAAAAAATATTCGTTGCTTATTTGTTAATATTTTTCAGTTACATGTTCTTTGCCTTTTTCTGCAACTTCCAAACCATTCTTAGCTGGCACTTGATTCCAGATTTGATTGAGAGACTACAAGAAATCTGAGGAATAGGAACGGCATAGCTGCACGCTGAACTTAATTTCAAGTTATTCTGTTATCAAAAATATTTCGAGTTATTATCTTGTAGAACTAGACTTATACGATTGCTTATATATCTGATGCTCTCTTTTCATAAGTTTTAGTGTGTTTAGTTTTAGAATTAAGTAGAGTTGAGTTTTGATTTTAATTGAATTGTAATAATTGTATTGTTGAATTATGAGAAAAAGTGTGAAAAAGTAATGAATAGTTGAGAGAAAGTAATGATAGTTGTTGAATTGTAAAAAAAATAATTAATAGTTGAGAGAATTTAGTATTAAAAATTGAATTAAATAATTAAAAAATTTGAAGAAAAAGAAAAAGTAATAATTATATTATGAATTTTTATTATGCAGTGAATAAAATTAAAGTTAAATTTCAAAATTTAAAAACTTGCGTAAGTAGCCAATCACGTTGGTTTTAATTTCTCCAAGTTGACCGGATGAAACTAGTAGATACTCCTCCGAGGTCAACGTTGCCGTCAATCATGCTGAGTCAAACAGGCAGGATGAGGCCGGTTTGGCTGATCCAAGCTGTAATAGACCTTAGGCAGCACTAGTTGGACGGGTCAATTAGGTAGATCACCGGGTCAATTAGGTAGCCCAGCCAGAACATTTCATGACTACTTTATCAAATTACATTCCCGTCAGTAACTTTCCAAATCGGATAGTGTCGCGGATTCTCGAGTCGGGCCCTCGAGTCTTTGATCATGGGCGCCGGTCCCGTGGACCTTACATGCCTAAGCCCATTTATCGCGAAATGTGAAAAATGAGCGTAAACACGTACATTATCGCACGAGTGGCGTGCTCATTACTAATCATTATTATGTTAGAAATTAATATTATTTAAATACTTTCATGAATCCTGCTTCCCTTGATTTTTTTTCCCTTATTCCATGACAAATATTGACATCATCTCTCTTTCTAGATGGAGCTCACGGCCTCACATTCATGACCTCAACCTTGTAATTGTATTCGGAAAAAGGGGACCCTTAATTCAGTCATTTTAAGGTTAATCAAAATCAAGCAAGAAACGGAGCGCCAACTCATAGGACGAAGAGACTCGGAGGCTCGACAGTGGAGAAACTGATTAGGCTATCAGATTGTTGGTCTGTGAATGCATGAATTATGTATGTGCCGACTGGTTGACTTCAAGCTTCTTGTTTCATGAGATATGTCGTTCATGCTGATCTATATCTATTTATATATATATATTATTAAAACAGACTCGCGTGGTTTGGGCGATAAGAGGCATTCATTCGTTCAATGAGAGCTTATTACTTCAGATTTTTTACCATTTCCTTAGCTTATAATTGAGCATCTATTCACTCATCTTCTCAAATATGATACATGAAAAAAAAATAATGAATTTAATAATTATTTATTGTGATACGTTGAATTCATCAAATATCACTCTCTATATTTTTTATAGGTTCCACCAATAAAATGTTAGTTTAGTGGTAAGTCACTCCAACCCCTTAAAGAAGGGAACACAAGTTTAAGTCCTGAGAAACGCACTTGTTAAGAGGGTGAATAACTTTTAATAGTCGATCCCTCAGAATTACGAGAGCAATGTCTTTCACAATATATTTCTTATAAATTCTCCAAAAACTAAATAAAAAAAAGGATTATCTACCAAAGAAAAAAATTAATAAATATATATTTTTTCGATAGGCTATGCAAGTTCTTTTCATAAATATAAGAAAATGAACGGAACTCTTCCACGGTTTCTTAAAAGATTTTTACTAAACACGCAAAAATACGAACGCTCGCACAACTTGTTAACTATAGGACTAATTTGAAAAACTCGTTGCAATGCTCTTACATATTTCATGATTTCCATAATTTTTTTTTGCTGAATAATAAATTTGTCTATGTAATTTGTAGTAATGACCAAAAATATTTTAAATCATCATTTCAGCATTTCTAAGATATATCTCACAAAAACTTAACTAAAATATATAAATGCAAATGCCCACGCAATGCGCGGGAAAATGAATAGTATTATGCAATTAGGACTCTCATGAGAGCCTTCCATTTGTGCTATAAGGAGCTACCATGTAAGCTTTATCGTGCAAGGTGATACTGCCACGTAAGCTACCTATCCCATTAAATTTATTCCCTCTTTCATTAAGTCATTTTGACTCTTTTCTTTCTCAGGTTCCTTTCCCACTAATTTTTTTTTCGATTATGGAATATTCCTCTCTTGTTTTTCTCTCCCGACATTAGTTTATATGATTTTTTAGATTTTTGTTTTTTATTAGTTGAATATTTATTTTTTAGAATAATGAAAGTATATAATTTATTCTGTGAATGTGAAGTTCATCGATAGATTCTTGTCAAAATTATATAGAACGAGCTAACGATATTTCAGCAAAATTGACGCCCGTGGGCTATGCGACTAGTTAAAGGAAATTTAGAATAATCTCGACCTTTCGACTATGTCCTGAACTAAAACAATAGGCTTTTTTTGTTTTTCCAATCATAATCTTACTCCACTCAACTCAACTATATTTTTTTCATCAATTTAACAACACAATCATTACTTTTTTTCTCTAATTTAATAATAAAATTTTTCACATATTTTTTTCTACCATTTTTATAATCAATTTTTTAATAATAAATTTTCCATTTATTTTTACATATATATATATATACATATCAATTTTTTAATAAAATTTTTTACATCTACTTTCACATCTATATATACATACATATCAATATATTTGTCAACATTTACAATCATTGCATAAATCAAGTTGAATTGAATCATTATCTAATTCGAAAATCGAACGCAAGCTAATCAATTGGATTAGTCCAAGTTGGAATCGACTTTGTATACCGTAAGAATGTTAATGAAAATAACATCTAACCGTCTTGAAGTCGAAATTGGCCTATTTTCTTGCGACCTAGAATGACATGACTAAAATCACAGGAAAAAAGTTCAATATTAAGTAAATCATAATTTTTTGAGTTATGACAATTTCTTTTTTGTTACAAGGGAGCCCTATAAATTTGTATATTGAAATAAAAATCATAATAACTAATAAATGGGTACATATAGTCCCATTAGGTATCGAACCTAAAATCTCTTGGCTATCAGGCGATGACATGTATCACTATAGATATAACAAATTATTTAGATTCTTAATAAATTACTTACACTATCGATTTCGAAAAATATTTACTTATATTCTTAGTAAATTATATAATTTTGGACGAACTTTATTTAAACTTCTTCTAAATTATTTGAATTGCACCATAATATCACTTTGATGATTGCACCATATATTTCCCATTTTCTTTCTTTTGTTTTTTGTCCCCTTTTGTTTGGTTGAATAGTTCTCTTAGATTAATTCAGCCAATGAATTGATATAGTTGATTCAAGTGGTTCGACTCTTGTTCCCCTTAAATAAGGGTAAGAATTCAACCCTGTGAATGAGAAAATCCATGATTGGGAGAGCTTTTACTCTCTAAGTGAGCCGACCATGCGCGAATTGAATTAGTTGAGGTCCATTGGACTTTCGAATATCAAAGTGCACGTTGAAAAAAAAAAATCAGCCGCATCCTACCCTTCTGGCCAGGTGACATTAATAATCAAAGAATAAATATCATTTATTTTCATCAACTAAAAAACACGTACGTAGTAACACGGTCTCAAGAATAAGATGAATAAATAATGTTTACATCCTCTGTAATATCCAGTAAATCTCATTCGCAGGACACTGATTGAACCGCCTTGGTCGACACGTTAATTGCCATGGTGCAGTTCATGTTGGTGGACTTCTTCTTCTTGAAGATGAGCATCAGCTCCACCTTACCGTTCATCCTCCCCTGGCTGTTCAGTGTCAGCAACCCAGAGTTCAGCTCGCTCCCAAGCCCCGAAGTGCTCGTCAAGGCATCGGAGTTCACGGACACGATCACATCGACCTTCTTGGTGGACTTGAAGTTGGCCTTGCTCTTCGGGATTGCCACCTGCCCCACCTGCACGCCGCCGTAGGTGAAGTTGACGGTGGTGGCGTCGTACTTGTAGGGCCCGAAGTTGGTGTTCTTGATCCTGATTGGTGCGATGAAGCTCATGTCGAACGAGGGCGAGGACTGGGTCCCAGCGGTCAGGGACTGGATCTCGATGCCGTTGCCAATCCTGAACTTCGGGGTCTTAACTTTCATCACAACCAGTGCGAAAACCAGAATGACAATAACTTGGAACACGGCAAAAGCGCCGATGTACGCAGCCAATTTCATCCTCTTCTGTCGCTTCTCCTCCTGGGATTGGAATGATTCCGTGTCCTTTGCCATTCGATCGAGATTTCTTTGGCTAGCTATCTAGGGAAGTTGTGGTGAGAGTCGTTTTGGGCCTGTCTGGGAATTGTTAGAGATGTTGTGAGAAGAAGTTGTGGGGATTGAATGAAGGTAGCATGCAGCTCTACTTTATATTTATATGAAGGTTTAGGGGAGGGAAGTGTAAGCTAGAGAGCTTCCTGGATATGATGATGAGAACTTGAGGAAATTAATTAATTAAGAAACGAACGCGCTAAAGCAAATATTTTGACTTCTAAAAGGTAGAGCCTTTCTCTAGAAAAAATTGTTTGCTAAAGTCCATTTCTAGCGGCGATAGAAACTTCTCTCGTAGAATCGAATCCTGGAATTCTGATTAACCTTATAACGATTGGTTAATGCTTTTGATTAATCTTATAGCAATTGATTAATCAGGTTTGAAGGCGACTGCCTAGAGCCCCTTTTTCCTATTCCGGTCGCCCTTGTAACGACTAATTTGTGCTTTTCTTTTTCCACAATCAAGGTCGAGGCCACGCACGTGTTTAATAAGCTGAATTTAGAAAGACATGCATTGGAGGTTATAATATTTTATTTTTAGGAAATAAAATATCTGAAAATAAGATCATATCATGTTGGTTAAGTTAGTTGAAATCTTTCGAATTTTCCAAAATCCAATTGATATTATTTATTTCCTATCTTAGTTAATGTATCAAGCCTATAAATAGGCGAGTAGCTCCTTGTATTTTCTTGCGTCAATCATAATAAGAACTCCCGTGGTTTTAGCATATGGCTACCACGTTTTAATATCTCCATTATCTACTCTCATCTTATATTTAATTTTCACAACTTGGAATGTCCATCTTATCATAAGTGTGCTTCGCATTTGATATTGTAATATAGAATATTCATTGGGTTTATGTACGACTGGGGTCATTTTCAATTCAAAAACTCGAACTGATAGATTGTGGTATCCAATCACTTATAAACCCAATATTTCCTTTCTAATTTTGCAATGTGTGATTTATTATCCTCAACATGTAACATAATAATTAGTCATGCGCCTGTCCTAGTAGAACAAAATAAGATACTAACATGTCGAAATTGTCAATACATTCAGGCATTACACGGAGAAAAGAGAAAGGCATTACTTCTACTGCACTAATTGAACTACTGCACTAATTGAACCAGTTAGTTGGTTCAAGATGAATTCCTGGAAATAAATTTTGTTAGATAACTGTTACCCATAATTACTGAAAATGCCTCAGTGTCCTAATTTCTGTGAAATACCTTCGTTTTTATTAGTCGAAAAAATGTTGCCACCCATCTGTCTCCCTGCTCTAAGATTTCTGGCAGGCTGGAATCCAACTCGGATTGATAATCATGTAGGCCAATGAGCTCGATCAATTCAATTAGCCCAAGCTGGAATCGACGGCCTTGTACATATACGTAGGAAGGCTGATGCAAGTGGCATCTAATCTTCTCGAAGTTGAAATAGGCCTATATCCATGGGACCTAGAATGATATGATGTTGGTTATATAGTAGCCTCCACTCGACCTTCCCAATTTGGAATGACATCATCGACACTGGGTGATCTATGTACTTAATGGAAAACTCTACGGTCCATGCATTAAACGGTTCATGAGACCTCTATGACGCTTGGATCAGCGTGGGAGACACTACTTCCAACCGCGTGCTGCCCAATATGGTCTTTTACTACTTGGACCCGCCAAACTCAGGTCGAAGCCGCATCCTACCTGGTAAGGTCGACTCATTCGTGTGCTGCCAAGGTGCTCCTGGGGGAAATGCCCATTTAAGAGGTATCACTAGAGAAATTAAGACGGACTTCAGCTAGCCCTTAAGGTCTTTGAAGCGTGAGTGTCAGTAGCTCGACTCTTTTTCCGATAATTTTTTAGTGTCATAAAAACCGTTGTTGGCAAAGGATGTTCGGCACTTCGAAAAGGCGCCAATGAAAATCACCGGGGGACCAACGCTTTAAAATATGCGAACGCTTTTCTTATGTTTGCTAATTAAAACGAGGGTCTTTTTTACTCTTTACCGGTGCTCAAAACAAGTCCTCTCCCCACATGCTACTTTCTTTCTTTCTTTTATTTTTGGTCCCCTGTTTGGCTGAATAGTTCTCTTTAAATTATTAAGCCACCAGCTACATCCCCCACCATGTGATTTGAATAATCAAAGAATAAATATTATTTATTTTCATCAACTAAGAACACGTGAATATAATTAGTAAAAGAATAAATCCAAGCTACACACACAGTCTCAAGAATGATCAAAGAATGAGACGGATAAATAATGTTTACATCCTCTGCAATCCAGTAAACCTCATTTGCAGGACACAGATTGAATCGCCTTCGTCGACACGTTAATTGCCATGGTGCAGTTCATGTTGGTGGACTTCTTCTTCTTGAAGATGAGCATCAGTTCCACCTTCCCGTTCATCCTCCCCTGACTGTTCAGAGTGAGCATCCCAGAGTTCAGCTCGCTCCCGAGGCCTGAAGTGCTCGTCAAGGCATTAGAGTTCACGGACACAGTAACGTCGACCTTCTTGGTGGACTTGAAGTTGGCCTTGCTCTTCGGGACTGTCACCTGCCCCACCTGCACGCCTCCGTAGGTGAAGTTGACGGTGGTGGCATCGTACTTGTAGGGCCCGAAGTTGGTGTTCTTGATCCTGATCGGTGCAGTGAAGCTCATGTCGAACGAGGGTGAGGACTGGGTCCCGGCTGTGAGGGACTGGATCTCGATGCCGTTCCCGATCCTGAACTTCGGGGTCTTGACCTTCATCACGACCAATGCGAAAACCAGAATGACGATAACCTGGAACACTGCAAAGGCGCCGATGTATGCGGCGAGCTTCATCCTCTTCCGTCGCTTCTCCTCCTGGGATTGGAATGATTCCATATCCTTTGCCATTTGGGATCTCTTTAGGGAAGTTGTGGTCTCTCTAAATTTGAAGATTAGTGGTGGGGGCAGAGAAGTTTTTGGGCCTGTCTGTTAAAAGATTGCTGTGAGAAGAAAGTTGTAGGGATTTTTATGGACGTTCTAACAGCAGCTTTATATGTACTTTGCTTGAAGGCATAGGAGAAAGAGTAAAATGGGGATAGGGACATGGAAGGGAGCTTCCTAACTAGGAGAAAATTTTGCAGGTAACGGTGGTACTATGTGATAATATCATAAGTCGATAAAGATTTGTCATTTTAATTTTTAGTACGTAAATAAAAATAAAAAATATCTATTGTTGACAAAAATAATTTATTATTGATAAAAAATAATATTTTTTATGTCTTTTGTGATATAATTTTAAGTGATATAACTGTTGCACACAAGACCTTCTTTTTGGCTAGACATGAAGCGCGTAAAGGAAATAATTTGACTTCTAGATGGTCATGACTTCCGTGTTCCGTCAGTTTTAGCGGCAATAGAAACTTCGACTGTACCCATGAATATAATCCATTCCTCGTGGCAATATATGATCTAGTCTTATTCACACCAAAAATATATATGATCTAGTCTTATTCGCACCAAAAAAAATATGATCTAGACTTAATCTTAGGCGAAGCTTCTCGTTTTGCATAATCTCTTCGCCTGTTTACTTTCACGAGAAGTTTCAATAATAATAAAAAAAATTAAATCAATATCTCTTGATTCCAAATCGAGAACGTGTGTTTAATTAAGTTCTTTTCTTTTTCCCGTATATAGGGCCGAGGCCATGATTGCAAGCTGAACCTGAGAGACATGAAATCTATTTTGTCTTGCAATCATCTGAATATTCCAACATCATAGTTAGTACGCGATATTATGATATTGTCGACCAGGCTTATATTAGTTAGGCATTAGTCTGTGGGTTGAATAGTATTTTTCATTTATGTAGCCAGCAAGAATATTCTTGTGGGAAATATATAATAAAAAACCAAATAATATATATCTTCATTTACCAAACAATATTAGTGAAAAAAACGAAATATTTTTTTTAGGTGAATGGAGGGACCAAAGGCCCTAAAAAATCGAAATATTTAAGTTAAAGAAGCCTTCCCCCAAAGAGGGAAGAAGGAAAAAAAAAATGAGTTAAAGTGACTGAACCAGCATTTGCCATGGACAAGTTGGAAATTGTCCATTCGATAACTTATATGCCTTTAACCTCGAAGGGTTTGACTTATTGGTAAGGAGTATAAATAACCATTACATTCCAAATTTGAAATCCCTTCAGGTTACCTGCCATTCAATTGGCCTAATTTATCAATCCCGAGCATCTCAGGGATTCTGAAACTCCAGGGACCATTCCGGCAAAACCCGGACAATCCTGGTTTAAAAAAAAAAAAAACTAGTATGCCGTTCTACTTTACGAAAGACATGGATAATTTTGTTGTTTAACGAATTTTTTTCTTGACAGTATGATCAAGAATGTTCAATGTTGATTAACAAGCTTTTGGAATGGGTGAATTAATTATGCTAATCACCCATACAAATACGAATTGATTTTTTCACTTACAGCCGGCAAATGGTGTTTAAGGCATTGGCACAAAAATTATGCCAGAATAAGAAATTAAGAGTGAAAACAGGGGAGCATGACCAATGCATCAAATCTTTGGAGAAAAGGGCCTAATAATTGAGATTGCTTAACTTTTTATTTCCCTGTATTTTGTAACCCAAAAAAAAATGCAATACACATTTGATCCCGATGATGCTAGCTGTTGACCCATTGGAACCGTTGGATCAACATTGAGGGGTGAACCCCGTTTCTACCCAGTAGCTCAGAGGGGCCAAAAACCAGTCCCCACTTCCCCTCAAGAACCGGGATATATTCCCATTTCAGCAATGGCTAATTAGAGGAAGAAATTGCATCTCTCTTTACGACAGAGACGGCCATTGTTGACAACGCAATAAAGCAATACTTCTATTCCATGAAATAAGAATCAAAGAAATCATATATGAAATGAATCAAGTAGATAAACTGATCAAAATCATCAAATAATGCGTAAAGGGGGCCAGTCCGTCCGGAAAATATGACAGTATCGCTGGAAGTCCGACCACAAAAAAAGATATGCTTCACACCGAGAGTACACAAAATATGGCAAAAAAAAAAATTAAAACCAATAACCCAAAACAACGAGAAGTAATTTAGTTAACTATAGGGTCTAATTCGACTCATTTGCACTCCACGCTCGTGATCTTCTTTGCTGAAACATCGAACTCCATGGTGCAGTTCATGTTGGTGGCCTTCTTCTTCTTGAAGATGAGCATGATCTCCGACTTCCCGTTCATCCTCGCCTGGCTGTTAAGTTTCAATACTCCGGAGTTCAGCTCGGTCCCAGGCAAGCTCACGGACACATCCACGTCCACCTTTTTGGTGCCCATGAAGTTGGCCTTGCTCTTCGGGATCAACGCTTGCCCCACCTGAGCGCCCTCGTAGGTGAAGTTCACGAGGGTGGCATCGTACTTGTAAGGCCCGAAGTTGTTGTTCTTGATCCTGATTGGTGCAATGAAGCTCATGTTGGAGGACTGAGACCCAGAGGTCAGGGGCTGGGAGACTATGTTGTCCCCGATCCTGAACTTAGGGGTACGGACCTTCATCACGACCATCACGAACACGAGGATGACTATAGTCTGGAACACCACGAAGGCCGCTATGTAGGCTGCCCACTTGATTCTCTTCTTCCTGAGCGCCTCCTTGGCGTCCAGCGACTCTGCATCGGCGTTCCTGGTGTAGCCATTTGCGGCCGTTGGGTGGTACTGCTCCTGGTTCTTCTCAGCCATATGTGCCTGATCGGATTTCCTTTCAGTAATCCTAATTCCCCTCAGAGTTCGATCGAATGTCGGAAAACAAAGCAAATAACAGAAAACCGAGTTCTTTGGGAAGAATAGTGTTGGGTTCTTTCTATCGGATTCTGACTCTGTGCTCTCCAAGTAATTGGGTAGGAATGGAATGGAGATGATGAGACTTGTTTGTGCGTATATATAATGTATAGGCCGAGAGGAGAGTAACGTTGGATGACAGGAACCACGAGGAATACACCGTTGATTTTATTTAAGATTTGAGCCGCCAAACACGTCTAAAACTTTGAACTCCTGCGCTTCTAGATGGGCAAGGCTTGACTATTTTGTACAAACGGGACAAAGACTCCGTCTCATCAATCAAGGTAGTAATAAGAGCCTGTAAAATAACATCAGAGGACATAAATATCCAAGAGCAAAGTTCAGAGCTCGACTTGGTAAGAGCCTGATTTGATAGGATGATTTCTCGGTGTGCACCTTAATAATCACAAGATCAATGGCTCCAATTAATCCAATTCGAACCGGGTATATTCACTAAGGGATACAACTCTCCCATTATGAATTATTTTTTCATTTATTAAATTCGAACCTAAAACTTTATTTAAGAATAATAAACGCCGAACCACTTTAATCTTTGTAAGTGTGAACTATAGTAATTAAACAAACTTTGTCAATGGGGGTAATAATGGCAGGTCTTTCGGGTAATACGTACGTTTTCAAATCAGCAAGTCCCTCTCAAACGGTTGAAGACGAGTTGCTTGGGTCTATCAAATGGGAACCTGTCCAATTAATTTCCAGCTCCAGTAAGGAAAGGGCTGCTGTCGTTGAGAAAAAGTTGAGGAAATTGCACCATGTAATTGCGGTCACGAGGGCCCGTTTGAAATATCTTTAAGAATTTGTATTGCTTGGCAGAAAAATGTGTATTTATTATTAAGGAAAAAGAGAAGAATTTTTTTTTAAAAAAAAAAATCATCCAGCAGCTCTCAACCCAAATAAATAATAACGAAAAATCATCCAGCAGCCTTTTTGGACTTCCTCATGCACTTTTTTTGCTTAGCCAGCATCAATAAAAATATGCGCAGTACATGCACCAGAATCATACCTCAGCTCTAAACTAATTTTATTAAATTGTTTTACAAAAAAAAAAAATGGTTATAAATTGGTTAGCTCTACGCCCCCACCCTAAGCTAGCAAAGCATTTTTATAACATGAGATTCCATCACATGGTCATGTTTAGTCATTTTCCGAGATATATATTAAGAAAGTACAGATCAGCAAGTGCACTTTCCTTCACCTACCGTCTTTCCCCACGCTCCAATCGTCTAGACAAGTGCCTTATTGGATTAAGTCGGTGGACAAAAGATGATGAGGTTACATCAACACTACAACTTTTACCTTACGATTTTAATCAATCATAAGCAATATGAAGTTTTCCGGTATTACAGAGTCTCATGGGCCAAATAGCGGCGGAAGAAGGGAAAGTAAACTAGACGAGAAATTTCATTGATCAGAATCGATTAGATAGAAAACCTTTAAAAATTCCAATCAAATGACACTACCTGTTTCTCCAAATTAATTTGAGTAAATTCCCAAGTCGTAAATTAATTTGACACTACCTGTTTCATTGGTCATTATTTCTGGGGAAATTCAGGTGGTGCCTAAGATTAGGGAAGAGAAAAATATGCAGTGGATGTGGCCGAAAAGAAAAATATGTAGTGGATTGCTAGTAATGGGCCTTTTGCTTTGTTCTAGCCCAATTCCCAGGCCCAACTCGTAAGTATGTATATCTATAGCGGCCCAAAGATTTTATTAGAATGGGTTCGGCGTCCTCTTCCTGAAAATAAGGCTTTCATTTGAGATGCGCGAAGCGTGCAACGGCATGGGACTACCCATGCTCGATCTCTTATCTTCTACATAAGAGGTTCTGACTCCGATTATCGTCAATAATTTTTTTAAGATAATTGCAATTTCATTAATACTTCAATGATCAAAATATACTGAACGCAAGTTAACAAAGTGCTTTACTAATTATATCATGTCATCAAAACCAATGTTAGAGGCAAACAGCAGGATCTAACTTTGCAAGTAAAATTAGGTAATGAAATTACTTTCAGGCGAACCATTTCTATAATTTGAGAAACCAAGGCTTTATGATCTATTCTCTTGCCCTTGAGAACCCTGGAATTCATCTTTCTCCATACTAAATAAATGTAACAAGTCTAACATAACTTTTTGATAATAGTGTTCAGTGTTCTTCCGTTCCAAGAAGTAGTAGATTCAGCTCAGAAGTCCAATCGCTTGTTGGGCTAACTAGCTCCTATTTATGTATGACACTATCCTAAACTTCTCTGGTGATAGTACATGAGAAGAAAAGATGGTCACGAGGTTCTACTTCAGTATTACAGAATTCACATAAAGATGATCCCTCCAAACACTCCTAAGACAACAATCTAGATTTCGTAGCAAGTCTATCTAATATTGCAAGCCGAGAGATGAAAAATATACGTGGGATACGCCCCGAGAACCATGTCAGTTTGCACCAAGGAACTCTTGGCTTCCTAGGCCTTAAATCATGCCAAATTTAAGCCGTAACAAAATGAGGGCGAGAATTTCAAGGCACAATATCAGAGCTAGCATATTGAACAACTTGAGAAGTTAAGTTTTGTATAACTCCAGCTTGGGAACCACTGGATCTCAGTCAACTGCATACGCCATCTTTGAAAATATGATTGACTTTCTCGAGAAGGCCAATAGAGGGAAAAGATTGGACACCTTTATCGCAAAAAATAATAAGTGGCCCAACAAACATCCATTTACCAAACCAAAAATATATGCTTTGTCCATCCCCTACTTTGGAGCTTATAAAAGATCTGGACAATTCATGAAGTTTCAAGATATTCCTCCAACTCCAAAAGTTAGTGCTAGAGGGATTAACGAACCGTATGCTTCTCATTTTCAAAAGAAACTTCTATACCCAAGCAACCCAAAGTGAACCACAACTTACAAGGAGTAACCAAATATTTGCCAAAATGCAAAGCGAGTTTCAAAGTTCTAGCTCTTTAATGCCTAAGCCACCCTCAAATTTAGGAAGGCAAACGTCAAGCCAACTTACCTTTGCACCTATTAAGGAACCTTCAATACCTTTCCAGAGAAAAGCACAATACTTTTCCTGCACTGTTTTGATTAGTTTCTTGGGAAGGATAAAGTTAGCACACCATGAGTTCGCCATATTGAATAAATAGAGTTGATGAGTTGGAGGTGCCCGGAGTATGACAAATATGTAGATGACCAACTTCTAATTTTGCTAGTAATCTTATTAGTCAATGACTCACAGTCCTTAGCAAAGAGGCGTCCAGAAATAAGGGGAAGACCGAGATATCTTACTGGGAGGGTGCCTTTTTTGAATCATGTCATCAATAGAAGCTCCCCCACTTGAGATTCGCTTAAACCAATTCAAAACAGCTTGATGTTTTCTGCATTCAATCTCAAACCAGACAAAAAATAGTAGTTCTCTAGAACTTGCATAGATGAGTCAACTGAACACCCTTGCAACGTGGATGATATCCCATTTTCCCTGTGGCAGTAGCATTGTTCAAGAGTTGGGAGAAGACCTCCATCACAAGTACAAATAAGTACGGAGACAATGGCTCTTCCCGTCTCACACATTTTGCACCTTTGAAGTACCTGGCTAGTGAGCCATTAACCGCAACAGAAAACCAAAAGGAGGTTATGCAAACTCGAATCCAATCCACATAGAAAGCGGGAAATCCAATGGCAACTAGAACATATACTAGGAAATTCCAATCTAGAGAGTCAAAAGCTTTCATCAAGTCTATCTTTGCAACACACCTCGGAGAAATACTAGGTTTATGGCAATTTCTTATAACTCATCAGCTAATAAAATATTATCAGAAATCCTTCTATTTTTAATGAATGCACTTTGGTTTTTGCTAATAAGATTAGGTAAGACGACCTTCATCCTATTAGCCAAGGCCTTAGTGATGCATAATCTTTCATATGCTCAGAGTCAACCTTTTTCTGGAGCTAGTGTGAGGATAGTAGAGTTGACCTGTCAAAGAAAGTGTCCAAAGTGAAAGAAATGATGGATAGCCTTGAGCACAGAGTCACTAAGCACCTACCACGAGAATTTAAAAAATTGAGAGGTATATCCATCAAGGCCCAGAGATTTATTTCCCGCCAAAGAGAATAATATAGACTTAATCTCATGTGAAGAAATTAGAGTAACAATAAGTTCTTTTTGAGAGTGATCGAGAGAATGCTGCAAGATTCCTCTAAGATGAGCCACTGTAGAGTGAACATCAGCATTTAAAGAACCTAGAAGTCCCTTATAGAAATTCGCAGTATAAAGAAGCATGACGGTGTTCTTGGAATTCCTAATCTTTACAGTTTTGTGAAAGAACGAGTTATTCTTATCTCCTAACTTGAGCCATTGGATTCTATTTTTGTCTTAATACCGCTTCCTCCATTGCAAACTTGTCCATCAATTGTTTTATCTTCTCTTTTTCTGCCATCAAAAGTTCCTCATCCACATTGCCTGAGAGGACAACATCTTGCAAAGAATTCAGTTCATCCCGTAGTTGCTTCAAATCACCTTCCAAGGCCTTGTCCGAGCTAAATAAAGATTTCAGCCTTCCCTTCAGTTTTTTTTTTTTTTTAAATTTTGAGCATAATATAGACATAAGATCACCTTTATCAATTGAGTCCCAAACTTCCTGAACTACCTGCAGAAAATTGGGATGATTGCACCAATAGTTATAAAATTTTAAAGGCTTGGGACCTGAGTTTTCATGCTTGGAAACCTTGAGAAGAGCCGAACAATGATCGGACACCCCCGCAGGTAAGGAATTAGCAGAAGAGAAGGGATCCTTATATGTCCTTCTTATATTATTCTTTTCATTTCCTTTTGTTAGACTCACAGATCTCCTTCGTCATCAATATTATAATAGAATTTACGGTGAATTGATCAATTATTATCTAATTTTACTTTTAGGTGAAAATCATCTTAGTACTTGAAGAGCTAACACACCCTCCGCTTGAGGCATTTGTCTATGTTTCTCTGACCTTTATGTAGACCACCTCGTCTTGAACGAGGTCCAGCGCCACCTCTTTGAGGGTATAGGCATTGTATGGATTCTTGAGGTTAGTTGCATTTCAGAGATAGTTACCCCTGTTCGTCGATGTGATTCCCAAGATCATATGTTATTAATATATACATATAACATAAGCCATGGAGAGGACGTTCATGGTTGGCATCTTATTATTCAAATATAAGATATGCCGGAATGAGCTTGAGCCTTTTTTATCATTGCCAATTCAAATTTCAACGTCCCAAAAGACTACATGGAAGAGAAACATCCCCCCTACCTTATATCGTATAAATAATTGATCAATAATGGAGAAAAGGATGAACAACGATCACTATCATTTACAGGAATTAATAATTCGACCATTTCCCCTTATTTCAAGGACGAACTTTATGGAAAAATATATATATATATATATATATATATATATGTATAATCAATATACCAACGTGTTTCTTCATCAGCTTGATGAATCCAGAGCACATGCCTTTTGTCTTTTTCTTTTCCTCTTCACACTCACTGTCGGCTTGCTGACCCCCACCACAACTTCAACTGCCGTTCCATTGTCAAGCTAAGGAGAACGTCCTCTCACCGGTCGTTTTCGACTGGTTGATGCCGATGCAGACGATAGCTGATGCCTTTATATATACTTCAGATGTGTACTCGTAGCTAGCCACGACCTAGCTAGCGTGTGGAGCGTTTATACGTACATAGTCGTATGATTACTCCTCTCTACATGAACTCTGTACAGTGAATCCAATAACAAAAATGGTCCTGGAAGGTGTTAAAAATCGGGTTGAGGCAGACTATACTTGTATGGTAATAAGTGAATCCTTCGATTTTTTCCCTTCTTAGAATTGCTCCTTGTGGAAATCAAACTTGGTGGATCCTTTCTGGTTGAACTCATAGCAGAGCTTGCTGAGCTCTTTGGCCAAAACTGGCGCCCCACAGTAGAAAACACCTGAAATCCCATTTGTTCAAACGTCAAATTATGTCAATGTACAGAAAAAAATGTCAAGAGATGTCAAGAGTTTTAGGTGTAGGGAAGATCGCAATACCTATTCTTGCGTTGCTGTGTTTGGAACACATCCTGTTGAACACTTTCTTCCAGTTAGGCCGAGCAAAATGGGTCCGTACCTGTCCAATATTCAATCAAGCAGAGTTCAGTACGTCTGAACTCATGTTGTCGACTAAGAAAGGATCATCTTATTGTTCCAGTTTCTTCAGAGAGCTGATATAAAGGATTCTTACCCGAGTCCCGGAAACGATGTCCACGCCATTCTTGGCATGGTTGAGAGCCTGGACCATGGTAATAAGAGCCGATCTCGCATCCCCTTCTTCATACACGCTTGTCAAGTAATTGTGCATCTCGATCACCCCCTAACGATCCAAAAAAAAACAAAAGACGAAGGAATTTGAGTAATAATATTAGAATTCAGAAAAACTGCAGAATATAGGAAAGAAAAAAGCCCATGTTGATATGCCGGTTGGTAAGCCGGAAGATAAAGGAATCTTTTGAATAATTCCAATTTCATATGGCTATTCCATTCTATTCCTTTTCCAACTCATTCCTAATGATATTGGGTTGAAATGGAAGAAGAGACTTTTTGGTTACCCTTTGATCAAGGTCGGCAACTTCATTCATGACCCCCTTGAACCAATCAAATGAGCCCTGTTCCCTTGTGACCCAGTAGAAATAGGCGTTTGTTGTCTTTAGAGATTTCTTCTTCTTCGGGGAGACCCGGTTCGCGTTCAGAGACTCCATATTCCCTGCACTTCCTTCTGAACCTCTGCTGTGCTCTGAGACTGAGTCCTGAAGTAAACCAGAAAAAATAGATTGTCTTACAGTTTGCTTCGAGAAAAAGCAGAATAAATTGGAAACACGTTGCTAGTTGCCAAGGTCTCTAGGACCAACATGATTTAACTGTTCTGGTGAAAAAAGGTTAATCAAGGGGTTGCTGCGAATACTTACTGCCAACTCTTCCATTTTCACAATGTTGTTGAGCAGATCTTTTAGGATGCTGATGAATGGAGTTGCCCCAATTCCCAGACCGACTAATAACAACACATCATACTTCGTATAATCTTGAGCAGGTGCACCATATGGCCCGTCTATACAGAGCTTTGGCAGACTGCAGACAAAGAATTTGTTTTTGCTCATAAATTTTCATGTTAATCTATCAAATCGGCGTATTTATAGAGCACATCTAAGCTGAATCGAGAAATGCCTTTTCTTGGTGGTCTCATCAGCCCTGAGAAGGCCGCTCTTGCCTGCACATGGGGGCTCACAGGCTTCTGCAAAAACACGCTTGAGTTCCTGTGTCCAGTCCCCAAGCTGGCGTATGTGGACGCTCAAGTAATCATCATCAGGAGCTGATGTGATAGAGAACGGATGCCTATGATTCAATTGGAAAATGAAGGAAATGATTAACCTCACTTGGTGATCACTGAGATATTATAACGGGCCGTTTGGATTCAGAGTTAAAGTTACTTTGATTTTGATTTTGATTTTGATTGTGGAAAAAAACAAATGAGATGTAGTTATAAATTTGACTTGGGAAACGTGTGTTTTTGTTGTGTAGTGTGTTGAGTTAAAGTTAAAGTTAAAATCAAATTTCGGAAAAACAAACGGGGGCTAAGAATCTCCACACAGCACGACTGCCATGAAACATGTTCGTATTTCAGTAATTTTGATGCAGCTATATGTAATGAGTGTGGGCTGTGAGTTACCATTCAAATGGGGAAACAGCAGGGCATTGCACAAACATGTACTGCCCACTTTTGTATCTGAACTGAGGCGGCTTTGACATTTTCAGTGTTAGCACGTTTCCTGGATAAATCGCAACCTGCAAAACCGAACATCTTATAAGTGATCCTAACACATATTGAATATCAGCAATATGTGACAATATGTGACAAGCATTCTCTTGGGTGTCGACTGGGTCAAGGAAACTCGACCTAAGAAAGTATCACTCACGTGCCACACTTACCTTCAGCAATCGAACTGTGTAGGATCCGGACCTAAAGAATCTCAGGGTCCTCTCCCCTGCATATAGTAACACCGGAACAGCAAGGTACATCCACGTCTGCAAATTGTGAAATCGAACTTCTTAAGAACACTTTACTGACTGATGGAATTGATGATGCTGTTTCTAGGAAACCTTAACAAAGAGAATTGGACGACAGTTATTATTGTTCATTTAATTTTAGAAAACTTAGAGAAGTATTTCCGGCTCTTTGATTTACAGAAAGGAAAAATAAGCTGAAAACTGTAGTAGGCTGAACTGTAGAGGACATTTCAAGCAATTGAACTCCAATACATTTTTCTATTTCTTAAAATGAGCACAACGGAAAGTTTGGAAAATGTTCCGGAAACTCAGGGAATCCGGGTCCGAATGTGTTTTTCCGGGAAAGTTATGCGGGAGACTTTGGTTAGTTTTCTGTTTCATAGAACAAAGGAAGATGCAATGTGACATATCGAAAAAGAATTTTCAGGAGATGGATGGAATCTAAAGCCATGCGAGTCATTTTACCGTCTTTTTGTACCACTTGTGGACAAGGTAGAGGAGCACGCCGTGGATCACGAGGAGCACATACACGAGGACGAATAAGTGGTGGGAGTACCAGAAGGCATTAAAGCCTGTGACCCGATCAAACGGCTTGGGAAGCTTCACTAGGCTCCGCCGGAACCACTTAGTCGCTAAGGTGAATGCCACTGCCATGAAGATCACCATCAAGATCCCAGTGATGCCTTCCGGTCCCTTAACCAGGTCCAGATAGGTAGGCTGCTTGTTACCAAAGTCATGGGCCAAAAACGCCCTGTACTGGCTGTAGGGGGCGTTGATCAGGCGTGGGAAGTCGCACGCAAGGTGGTCCCCTACGTGAAGGATAATGCCAACCACGATGGCTGCAGCAATCGTCTGTCCATTCATAGATCACACCCAGATCCACATGATATGAACAAGTGCACAACGTAAATTTGCTTTTCCGATTATAAGAGAGACATGCATGTAAATTAGTACAAGTGCACAACGTAATTAACTGGGAATTTAATTTCTTTTTTGCATTTTTTCCCATTATGGCCCAGACATGGAATCTTAGGTTATGTAAGAAAATCAATTCATGTTCTTCTTCCATTAAAGCACAAAGTTAACACTAACAGCTCGCTTGAATTAGGAATCACATGGATCCGATTGATCACAGCTATTCGAATCCTTCCATAAGCAAATCCCGCATATTACGACTGTCACACGTCAAGTCCTCACATGTAAAGTCATATAGGGGGGAGAGATTTTCTTTTCCGTTTTCCTAAATCCAAAATAAATAAATATACATATATAAAAAGTTTGGAAAAGTAGATGTTTATGGCTTCCCACAATGGCTTGAACTTCCTGCTTTTCAAACTTTGCTGCCATCACACAGTGTTCTGCCTTGCAATGTACGCGTAAAACCTCATCATCCCTAGTTTCAAAATTCATCCGAACTATTTCATTCCATGGCCAGGTCAATCATGGGCAATGTCGTTGACTTGCTCTAGGCGTCATCCTAACTGCCCCCCCAGCCAGAAAATAATCTAGCTAGAAAACAGGCAGCATTTGGAGTCTATGCTAGATTAGCCGGTACGATGATAATATGTTGATTTTTCGACAAGCTCCACCCATATTTATCATTTGAAATCTTTCCCATCATAGGTATACAAGTTGGGTACCTTGTGAAAGTTGATGTTGTCGTCAAAGGGTACGAAGAGACCGAGCTTGGTGGACCTGAGCCAAGTGATGGTGTTCCGGCATACAGGCAGCAGGATCAGGGCCATGTTAAACTTGAGCGTCTCAGCTGCACCCTTTGCCGTGAGGAGGCAATAGCCCATGATCTTGAACGCGCTCTTCTGCTTGTACTGGAAGAACTTCCACAAGAAGAGACCAATCATTATCGCTATCCACAGTGATATCACCCAGATCCTCCTCCAGTTCTCCTGGAGATAGTACATGCACTTCGTGCTCAGCCGCCGGATCCGGCTCCGCCTCCTCAACCCCTGCAAGTTCTGGCTTAGGGCCTGGCTCGTGTAGCTCAGTGCTTGACTGTAGTTTAGGTATGTGTCCTTCTGTAGCAGTAACGTCTCAAGCTGCCATAACTGCATCATTCACACCACAATTGAAGGCGGTACTCAAAATTCATCCAACCAATCACACATTCACATTACGGCAACTAGACCTAAAGAAAAACGAAAGTCGTAATAATCACATTTTAATTAAGTGAACAGTATAACGTAACTTGTTATATGTATTTGGCATGTAATTGTTGGGCACATGACCATAGAAATGTGATGTAAATGGAAAAAAATGACTACCGTCTGGTCCATAGACGGGGCCAAACGGACCATTGCTTTGATCCAAATCATTCTGAATTCTGGCCACGTGTCTATGTTAGTGCATATTCACCATCCAAAATGGACCCAGCAAGCAAAATTATCAGAGCACATGAATAAGGTAAGGGACAAAGGGCTCGTGTCGACCCAGTAGTGGTTTCCAGTGACAACTACGACAGCATAACATTCCATTAGCAGGCGTGCACTATGAGTAGGCCTACGCCCTACATATGCAATGTGGAGCCCAGCCAGTTGATTGATTTCTCCAATAGCAATAAAATTATTAGCTCAACCCAATCCATTGGGCAATTGCGTTTCGAAAACACCAAAAAGACTCCTTCGTTTTCGAAATTTATTGCCGATTTTTTTATCTGTATTACTCTGTTTATCGAGTAAAAATATTTATTTACTTATTTATTCTTTTTTCTACAAAAGGGTAGCATTTTCTCCGTCAATTGCCTCAGTTTATTTCGAATTATTATTCTTTAATTAATATGGTTTATCTAGTTCTTTGTCGAAGATAATTTAGTTTCGCTAACCTTTTTTTGGTGATGTAAATGTATTATATTAGATTAAAAAAAGGGGCTGGAAAAGGATCACAGAAAAGAGCAATAAGAAAAGAGAAAAGTCAAGAAATCATCTTAAAAAGAAGGGTCGCTCAACCAATACATTAATTTGCTTATGAAACCAAAAATTAGAGAAAGGATGATTCATCTACAATTATTAATTAATTATTAATCGATATTTCTGTAGAGTTTCAAAATAATGTGGTAGACATGTCCTTGTTTTCTTCTAGGCACAGTTGAACGACACGATTGTCCGATTTCTACGAGCATCTAATCTTTTTTGGCCTAACGTACGTTTTGAAGGAGACTTGAAAGAAAATGCCATTTCTTTTCTTTTTTACTAAATCAAAAGACAAAAAAAAAGTTTAATTATTTAATTAATTAGCAAGTGCCAGACCTCATCTTCTGTTAAAGCATTGTTAAAATTAAAATGGAAAAAAAAAAGTATTAGTCAAAACACGGTTGATTGGACGTACACCCCACAAACCAAATAAACGTTTTGATTGATTAAAAAATTTATGTAGCACTCTTATTCGTTCCTTGTTACTAAGCAATTTTCAGCCAAAGAACAGATCACTAAATAATTAGTAATTCGATCTCTTTCTTTCTTTGTTAGTAATATGGCTGCTCTATTTATAAATGTGATTCCCAAGCGAACACGTTATACGCATGTAAATTGTTAAAGGACCGACCTCAATGTAGCCGAGTCTCTCCGGGTCGAGTTCTTCCATGATCAAAGCGGCATACTCCTCGGCCTGCTCCTTTAATCTCGATAATTTGTTTGCAGAAGCGCTTAACATGATGATCTGATTTTTTACATTACAAGATTAGATTACAACATCAGAAAATTAGAGAAAGGGAAGAAAACGATTTCAGAACTAAAAGTCAAACAAAACTATTTATTTTCCTTTTTTTTCTTCGGCCAAACAAAACTAATTAAATAACGGTCCACGTAATGAACTGCATGCACTTAGGGAGAAAAACAATAATATATACGCAGACCAAGTCGAATGACCAAAAAGCCCTCACCAACCGCACTAAAATCCGCAATAATTGCCTTCCAGAACGAGGTAAATATGGAAATCGGATGTGCAAGTATATTGCATGCCATCTGTCAATACATGTCTTGATCAAGTCTTACATATATATATGTGTGTGTGTATAAGCTATATTTATATATTATATTCTTAATATATAATTAAAAATGAATTTCTCGAATATCCCATCTTTTAAGTAAAAAGGATAAAGTATTCTTCAGAACATGGGAAACGTCAGAAATGAAAACCAAATATATTTCCCAAAAAAAAAAACAACTTAGGCAAAAGACATAGTAAATGTTGGAGTAGCTTCTTCAAAGGATTCATAATCTCACCGAATCCTGCCTAACGTTGATTCTTTATAGCCAATAAGGTGACATCCTGAAACTTATACTAAAAAATAATTAATTTGTGTGTCCAATCTATGTGTAATTTAAATTATTTTAATGGGAATACATAAATATGAAGCTTGATTATGAAAGACTTTTTAAGGGGGCGGCTTGTATATGGTTTGCCATCATGATAAGATCAAAAATTCATATATTTTTAATGAGGTGAGGAATCTTATGGTGTGTTGGCTAAATCATGCACACATTTGGATTAATGATTAACTTAATGGAGGTGTATTAGCTTAATATGACAATGGCTGAAAAAAAAAGTTCAAAATTAATGAAATATATACATTAATTGTTATTATTATTATTATTATCATCAATTTAATTACCTCCTTTACTTCTTCCTCAGTGATCCTACCATCTTCATTCTTGTCCACCCTGCGAGCATTCACCATGTAAAATAAATACTTAAAAAATTACATTGAATAAAATAGAGAAAGGATATTAAATTTAGGTACTAGGAGTCTCTTTATATTTACTTTTAATTAAACAATAGCAAGCAATAATTAGGTCAATAATTTAAACAATGTTTTTATCTAAATGGATTAGTTTTGTTCTTTTTTTCCTCACTATGCTCTCACCACCGCCCAACTACATAATATTTTAATAATCGACAAAATGGACCGGTGATTTTTGCTCTCGATCGAGGGCTTAGTTGCGAAGAAGTGCAATAATTAATCTTTTGATCAATATAATCTTGTTTCAAATTATAATGTAGAATAATAAACCGATAATGCGTACATGTCGAAGAAGATCTGAAGTCGAGAATCGAAGCTCTGATCGTTAATCTGAGACCAGAATTCGTAGAGCTCATCCTTGCTGATCTTGTCAACCTTCAGTCTCCTCCTCCTTCCCAGTGCATCAAACACCTCCAATGCAAATTCCTTTGAATCCCTCATCCCTACAATAACATATATACATATACATACAAAAACTCTTATGTAAAATAATTAACGCCCTGGAAATTGATTGCAAGACATGTGGACATGTCAGTTCAACTGCCTCGCTCGTGAATAGAATCATTTTTTTTTCTCAGAATGTACGTACTCGGTCAGTTGGAATTATTCGTTTCTAACTTAGAAACAATCACAAGATAATCACATCAGTTGTTTTCTTGAATATTAATATATTGTGGTGATTTGGAGAAGAAGAAGAAACCTATGCATTGGGCGAAATCGGCACGGTAGAGGTAGCCATCCTTCGCGAGCTTATCGAAGTTGGCCTGGACTTCGTTCCAGGCGTCGACACCGTTGGTCTTACTATTGCTTATGAACCTCAGCCCGCGCAGCGCCTTCTGGGCACCGGACCGGGTCCGGTCGAGCTGTGCCCGCTGCCGCCTCAGTGCCCGAGCAGCCATGGCCGGGTCGAACCTGCCGCTGCTTGCTCCAGCAGCCGATGTGGAGGAGGCCAGGACCCTTGACGCGTGGCCGTGGCTCCAGGAGAAGCGCCTCAGCTCGGCCCTGAGCTCCTGGGAGAACTGCCTTGCCTTGGCCACGGCCTCGGCCTTGAGCTCCTGGGAGAACTGGCGGAGCTTGCTCGAGGAGCTGCGCCTCATGTTCCCGTGGTGGCCGGTTACGGGGGATCTCGAGGCCGAGGAGGAACCTGGGGTGGCGGGCACCGCGGACTCGACATCACCGGCACCAACGATGTCGATAGCGGTGATGGAGGTGGCAGGCTCCACGCTGCGGAGGATGATGGTGTCGTCATCCTGCAGGTCGAGGGTGACTTCTACAAACTCCTGGTCACCAGCCGAAGCAGAGTCGGCAGCCGAGGCAGCAGGGGAGGTGGCTCCGCTCGATGAGGAGGCAGCAGCAGCTGTGCCCTTGCCGGGGACGGTGTCGGAGCCCCACCGGCGCTCGTGCCTGGGGAATCCCTTCATTATATATATGTATAAAGCTAGCTAGTGTGTTAATAATAATGGTGATGAGGATCACTGGGAAGAGTGTATATATGTATGGTGTTTTGGTGTGGGGATGGAAGGGGAAAGGGGGAAGTGAGATTGTGGGGATTGACGCGTTAGGAATCTAATGTAGAAAAGGACATGAAAACGCGGGGGCGCATCCCCTCTTCACCTCATCGTTCATTCATCCATCAAACGAAGATCAATAGAGAGAGAAAAGAATTCTCACATAGAGAGAGAGAGAGAGAGAGAGAGAGAGAGACAAACTGAAAAGTACAGGACGGCGATATCGGTGAGGTGAGGACTGAACTTTGGACCCAAAACTTTCGAAGGAAGAGACCATCGACCCAACAATACTTCCCCTTTATTTTTCGTGTATAATCTTATTAATTCAGTTCAAGTCGAATCGATTAATTAAGAAATAAAATTCTTCCAACACATATGTGTTATTTATTTACAACACTCAAATTCGAGACTTTATTTAAGGACAATAAATTTTGAACTACTTGAATCAATCCATATTAGTCAACATTTAATTTAACTTCTATATTCCAATAAGAAAAAAGGAAATTAAAAAAATCTCGAGAATTTCCTGCATTCCATGGGCACGGTACCTGAGGTTCCATGTCAACATTAGAGTAGGATTGACCTAGTACTATTTAATAATATGGTGTATGCGTCCGAATACCTTGTATTTTTCATGATATTTGGGCTCTGCCTGAAGGGAAGATTTTATAGTTGAAACCTGGAATTGGGTCCTAATTGAAACCTGTAATAATTAGAGGAGGCGGCTCAATCCATTCTAACAGCAGAAAGGGGCTCAGTTACAGTACCTGAGGTTCCATATTTTGATTTTTAAGTAAAATATCTTACTCAACTTAATTTAACTATATTCTTCATAAATTCAAAAAAATACGTTCATTACTTTTTTTTATATTTTTCTCAAATTTAATGATAAATTTTTTCACTTACTTTTTTATAACTATTTTATAATTAATTTTTTAAAAATAAATTTTTAATCTACTTTCATATCTATATATACATAATAATTTTTAAATAATAAATTTTTTATTTACTTTCAAATCTATATATGCATATATATATATATATATATATTTCTATACGTCAATATATTTATCAACACTATAATCATCGCACAAAATCACATTGAGTTTAATCATTATCCAAGTCAAAAACCGAACCCAATAGAATTTTCCAATGATTCTCCGATCTTTATTTTTGTCGAACTATTTTTGTTCTCTGCGTGGTTTGTGTGACCACCTTAAAGATCTATAAAGGCAAGGATCTTCTCTCTAATCTCTCTCTCTCTCTCTCTCTCTCTCATGTGTGTATTTACACCATGGACGCGTTTAACGAGTGAGGGCTGGCGAACTAGCTAGGGATGAAAATGAGCAGAGGTATAAGCAGTAGGCCGTTCGGATATATATATATATATATATATATATATATATATATATATATATATATATATATATATCATGCGCGGTCCGTGCCTAGGAGCTACGTGTGTAACTGTCCTGTTCGAGTTCGAATCAGCTCTCATCAATCGAGTATAAATTTAGCTCGGATGTTTTTTGTTAAATGCACGTACGTACTTACAGCGGTATCCTCGTCCCGACCTAATAATTTGCACCAGAGTCAACCATTGGTAGACCCACAGGGGAAAAATTATTTTACAAGCCACAAGTAATTAACCTATTGGCTGACTATCGGGTGAGATTTCGACATGGATGATGATCAGATATGTCCCTCTCATTAGACTGCTGCAGCCTGCCAGCACGTTTTTCCCCTCATGTAGCATTATTTAATTGACCCCTAGATCAAAGAAGCTCGAAGGGAATAGAAAATTCACGTGATCTCTAGCTAGTTCGATAATATAGATACACTCGAACTAGCATTTTCGGTCTGGTCCCTGTTGCAGCGGAATCGCATTCACCAAGGTGTGTTTATTTTTTAAAAAAATTTCAACTCAATTTCACTTATCTTCAATTCAATATCACAATCATTACTTTTTTTTTTCATTTTTAAAATTTTTTTAATCATTCAATTCAATTTTTAATATTAAATTCTCTTAATTATTGATTACTTTTTTATAATTTTACAACTCAATCATTATTTAATCATTACTTAATCATTACTTTCTCTCAATTATTTATTAATTTTTTACATTTTTTCTCGTAATTCAACAATACAATCATTACAAACAAATTAAAATCAAAACTCAACTCAACTAAACTATAAATCCAAACGCACTCTTAATTGATTCACATATTTTTTCAAATTAATCCAAAACCAGTAATATGAAGTGAGCATCAGAAACAGGTAGACCTATACATGTAATGTTGATCTTTATATATAGGACTTCCAAGGAAATAATAGTAGTCAATAGAACAAAAGTTCTGACTATAACAGCCACCCCGTATCGATCAAGTGACTACAAACCAATAACCCAATTTATTACCATGCCGAGGATTGCCGTTTGCCCCATGAATATATCAAAATCATGAGGCAACAAAGGCGCCATGCTCAGTACTAGCCGTCCCTTATTGATTGACGGACGACGAACCAATAACCCCATTTCTTTGCCATGCCGAGCCTCGATTAGCTTGATTCATGAACACATCAATCTCACGAATCATGCCACATAAATTGGAACTTGCAAATTTGGTCTTCAAGCTACTCTCTTTGCAGGTGATGAAGAATGATGAAACCTTCTTTTTTTTTTTTTTAATAATTACATTGGTGGTTCAAAAAGTTTCACTAATATATCAAGTTGGTCCAAAAAGTTTTTTTTACTACTTGATAGTACAAAATGTTTCAAAAGTGTAACATAATAGTACAAATCGTTATTTTACCATTGACACCGTCGAGCGAAGCTGACGTGACCGAAACGTGGCCGACATGTGGTTCTGATATGTTTTTAAGAGTTGGTGGATGATAGTTCAAACTCTTTTGAAGTTGTCGCTTAATAGTCCAAAATATTTTACAAATATAACATAATGGTACAAAATATCTCTTTAATTAACTTAAAGGTCCATCCATGTCAATGGTGAGATGACGACGTCAATGGCGAGATAACGGTTTGTACTATCATGTTATAACTTTGAAACATTTTGTACCATCGAGTAACAAAAAAAAATTTTAAACTAATTTTATACATTAAAAAAAAATTTTTGGATCGCTAATGTAATTATTATTTTTTTTTGGCGTGCACAATCCGATAGGCCACTACTGAGGGAACTTTCATCTATGATCGTACAACAAAATTCAAATATCCTAGGTAATAGCTGTCTAGTCCCATTTACTTCCTCCATTTTAAACTCTAGCTGTCTAACACATAGAGACCGATGATTTAATGTGACATCTGAACTCACATGCTTTCAATACATATGCGCATATTTGAATCCACTTGTTTCTGTTTTTATTATTAGGAGCGCATATTTGAATCGATAATCATATTTTTTTTTTGCTAATCCGGAGTGTCTGGACATCGCTCGATTAATCCCCGGAGCTCCGTGAGCCCTCGACGACGCACAGAGCGAGTAATTATGCCAAAGGCGCTCCGGTGATTCCAAGAGAATTCAAACCCGAATCTCGGTACAAACTTGAGTGCATATATTCACTAGGCTGAACCCGTCCAGCCTCATGGTTGAATCGATAATCATATTGATGTGTGTACTTTAGTTCCCAATAACAGCTGTTTATTTCCAAACATGCACATTCCCGGAAATTTGTTGCGTTAAATGCGATGTGACATATATATGTGTGTGTTACTTTAATCTCCTAAGCCTATTGTGTACTATTACTCGACTAACTAAGACAAGGTGATTTTCTTTCCCTCGTTACTGGCCATTGTGATTTATGAGGTAAAAATAGTTAAGATCTGGCACTCAATATTAGCCCTCTATTGTGTATATAATTTTCTGTCACGGTGTACACATTATATATATAGATATGATAGTTGACCAATCTTTTCCATTTTTTCCTTCAACGGGGGCATGCATGGGAACATATAAAATATTATTTGTATATCATTGAATTACGTAATGTAGAGCCAGGTGTCCTTTCGAACGAACATGTATAATCAAAATAAGACACAGGCAAACGTCGGCGGTAAATTGTTGGCCTTGCATTAGAGAATTTCATATAACAAACTCAATGGTTTTAATGACGGTCCAACTTGAACTAGCAGATTGTGCATACGCAAAAGGCCCTAAGTTCGAATTTTTAATAATCATTGGATTTTTATGTGACGTTGTGACGGTTCTTGTTTCCAAAATTCTTGGGTTATTAAATTCTATGGAGGAAAATCGGGATCTTTATGCGACTTCTTGGATAGTTTAGTTAAACTAGCTCGTGAGACTAGCAAATTACATATGGCTGCGAAATGCGAATGCTAAAATATGTCCAATGCGGGAAAAAAAAAAGAATATCTTTCATCTTTATCTTTATCATTACCTTTAATACATTGTTTGAGGTTGCATTGTGGTGGCGAGTAGGATGGACTTTTCCAACCTCAGCCACTCATCCTCTTTTTTTTTTTTAATAATTTTTTTATTAATTTGAAGTGTATACATTTCTTTTTTTCGGTGTGTATAATTGACATTTGAGAATCTACTAGGTCTGATTAATCTAGACTTATACGAGGTCATTCATTCATTAAGGGATAAATCTCTCTAAATCATAAATTTTTTTCTCTAATCACAAGACTTGCCGCCCGAGACTTCACTTAAAAATAACATGTTCGACTCACTTAAAACCAATCCATTTTGATAAAAAGTCCATTTCAATTTATCGACAATTTAAGTAGCCACTTTTTATTTGTGATTTTTCCTATATGTACCACTTTTGAAAGTCTGATAGGTCCAATTAATATAAGTTCGAGCAAAGTCGACCTACTAAAGAATAAATCTCTCCCAATCGTAAAATTCATTGTATATAAGTAATTTTTTCATTAATTATACTCTACATTCTTATCACACAAACTACTATGATAAATTAAAAAATTAATGAAATTTTTTTTGAATCCGCGGTAAGGCACGGGAATTGCATCCTAATTAAATATTAATGATATAATACTTAAAAGGACATTACTAATTTCTTTTACAGTAATAAGAGAGGTTCGTGAGTCTAGTATAAAAATAAGAAAAATGAAATAAAAAAATCACAAGAAATCTCACTGACAGAGATTGTACATATCCAAAACTTTTTTATTCTAAACTTGACAAATTATAACACGATATTAAATCTCCTTCCTCCAAAAATCTTATAATTATTAATAAGAACAATTGTGTTTAAGAAGATTACTGTTTTAGAAAAATTCTTAATTATATCTTATATGAAACTGTGGCGGTTTTTCCCTCGGTTGTCCCAGCCGATACGCCATGCATAGTGCTTTTTTTGTTGGATTTATTTTGATTGTCCAAATTTATGTTAAACGTAATCTTGATCGGGGCGGCTTAATACGAAAAAGGTCAGGGAGTCCATTCCCATTTGAAATTTTTAATAGAAAAAAAAGGTGGTCTTTTTTGTCATATTACACTGTGTCTAGAGCAGCTTGCATGCATCTCAAATAATCCATCCTTAAAGCCGAGTATAAAGCATGTTATCCACTTCTACTAAAAGAAAAAAAGTAAAAAGCACGTCATTTTGAACATTAGTGACTTTTGCGAACAATTGCACGCTTAATGCAGGCCAATGCAAAGAAATGGGGCAATATGGTGGAAATGGCGTGGGTTTCTTGTAGTGCCAATAAATTAATAAGAAAAAAAATTATACCATACGACTCAATTTTGACATTTTTTTCAAATCTAATATATCTTTCAAAAATTATTAAGAAAGCTTTAACATTTCGATTTTGTTTCAATTTTAGCCCACTATCAATTTTTCGTTCAAATTTGATGGCAAATCTATCATGACACTTAGTAAGGCCTAAATTAATATTATATATGTAATTATATATTTTTTTAATTCAATAAATAAAAATAATTAAAAATTTTATTAAAAACAGGCGTCAACACACCTACCCTTAGCCTTTGATGGAGCTACCACCGCCGGCGACCTCATTCCCGAGGGGTGATGGTCACCACCCGTGAGATTACGGGGGTGGTGGGCGAGGGAGTGGGTGTGTTTTCTTTTTTATTCTTATTTTTTTATCTGTTGAATTAAAATAATAATATAAATGTATATATTATTAATTTGGGCTCCATTTACGTGCCATGACAGCTTTTTTTTAATCGATTTTGCACAAAAAATTAACAGTGGAATGGAATTGGAACGCAATCGAAATATTCGGCCTTCTCTGATAATTTCCAAGAGATGTGCTAGATTCGAGGGGGAACGGAATTATTTTCACTAAATTAAAACGGCGAAACAAATGCGTTTGTGAAATCCAAAAAACATTAAAGACTTGGAAAATGAGAGGATATATATTGTGCGACCAAATGTGTTTGTTTTCGCAACAAAGTTTAACTCAATTCAACTCAATTTCACTTATTTTCAATTCAACATCACAATCATTACTTTTTTATTTTTTAAATATTTTTAATCATTCAATTTAATTTTTAATATTAAATTCTCTCGACTATTCATTATTTTTTTACCATTCAACAACACAATCATTACTTAATCATTATTTTCTCTCAATTATTTATTACCTTTTCACACTTTTTTTTATAATTCAACAATACAATCATTACAAATCAATTAAAACCAAAACTCAACTCAACTCAACTCTCAATCCAAACACACGTAATATTTGGAAGTTTGGACGTTAGCAAGAGGGGTCAAAGATGATTTCTCAGTTCATCACTGTTAGCCAAAGATGATACATAACATAAGTAGCCATTTTTCAAATATTAGATGTGAGATATTTCACGTCACCCAACAATGGCCAGTAACTTGTCCCTTAAGCCACCCCTACTACTTTGAAAAATTATTTTGGCACGAGGAAATGCCCACTTGACATAACACATCGCCCCACCAACCGCTTTTCTAATATTAACTAAAAATTGGGAAATTTTGAAATCATTGCACCGCTTGTGATGCTGCGACTTAATTATATTATATTTTTTTACGGATATATTGCGTAATTTAGCCTAACGTTGACAGATATTTTAGATTTATTCTAACGTCGATTTTTTGTTTGAAGTATCCCAACATTGCTAATTTGATGCCACCATCTAACCCAGGGAATAGTTGGTGAAACAAAAATAGTAACGTTGAGATATCTCAAGAAAAAAAAATGATATTGTGATGAATCTAAAAATATCTGTCAACGTTAAATTATAGGGTGTAATAAACATATTTTTGACAGCCATGCATCAAGAGAAAGATAAAGTAAAACAAAAGTGTATCTATATAATATGATTGTATATGCATTTGCCGGACGTCCCTACTGGAATAACCCAGCTCCAGCTCGCCGGCCCCTAACTGACCCGCCCCAATTCACCACCTCTGCGTTGCCCAGCAAGGTTCCCCTTCCCTCTCTGTCATTTCTCACGGAGCTCATTTTCTTGTTAGAGCCCCGATTAGAGCCTCGATTTGCCCCCCTCAGTTCGGCCTCTTGTGGTCTAAGAAGCCTGCCACAATTATCTGTCGTTAGAAACGTCTGATTCGAATTTTAACTATTTTCATAGCTGTTGAATGTTGATTGAATTGCAATTCAGGTTTTTAAGGGGCGTTTGATTTCAGAGTTAAACTAAGTTTGATTTTGATTTTGATTTTGATTATGAAAAAAGACAAATGAGATGATATTATAAATTTGACTTGAGAAACGTGTATTTTTGTTGTGTAGTGAGTAGAGTTAAAATCAAAATCATGATTTTAAAATTACATCATGAAACCAAACGGGCCCAGCTTTTGATTCAAAAATGAATTTTAATCAACCTTTTTAATTTTTAATTAAATTTGCGAGGGAAAATTCCTTGCAAATCCCTCTCAAATTTTTAAGGGATTTGCGAAGCATTTTCTCAGCCAAAATCTTTTCCCCACAAATCCCTCGCAACTTGTGAGGGATAACGGCCAATGCGAATCCTTGCAAGGGAAATATCCCTTGCAAATCTCTCGCAAAAAGAAAAAAACGCACCCAACAATTTTGCAATGGATGTCATCCCTCGCAAATCCTACTCAAATCCGAATGAAAGGACGATTTTGAGAGGGAATTGCAAGGGATTGTTTCCCGTCAATTCGATGTTTTCATGATCATAAGAGGGAGATGAATTATCATTTTCATGATATGGACAATTTAGTTTTATTTGAAAAAAGCACTATGGTGTCTATATGCATGAAATATATTTCATAAATTAAATGTGCTCAAATCGATTATATTAAAGCTAGACAATAGACATCTTTTATTATATGGGAGAAAGAAAATAGTTTGTCTAACTTTCTTTCTTCCAATTATGCCCATTAGAAATGGGATTGAGAAATTAGCAACCATTAAATTGAAAGGAAGTTAAAAACAAATTAATAAATTTAAACCTTTCGTAACATGCCCATTCTTTCCTAAATTTTCTCACAGTCCCGGCCTCCCTCTTCTTAATCTCACGATTCATCTCCTCTCTTTCTTCACCCTCTTTTCCTCTCTCTAATATTTCTAAAATTTTCTTCATTGTTATTATCTTTAAATTTTTTAATTTTATTACTTTAATTCCTTATTAATAATAAATATGTCTTAGATTTTGTAACAAAACGAATGAGTTTACATTATGTCATTTCATTTTAAAAACGGTTTATACTTTATTAGATATTTTATAGAGATCGTAAAAAAAGTATGATTAACCTGAAATGAAGGAATAATATGCATCGAACCGTTAGTCTTAGCATTGGATGGATTTGCCCCAGCCACCTCTTTTGTTGATCACTTTAATGAAATGTGTTGAAACTCACAAAAATCCGGTAGAAGCAATCAAACAAATAGAAATTGTTAGTGACTAATCACAAAAAGACAAATAGAAAGATCAACAAAATTAAAGCATATGGAAGTTGAGACTTACTTGATATGACGCACATATACATAAACAAATTACGGATGCACTAATACAAATGGAAGACACATAATCTCAATATAGCTCTGACCCTTTTTCTATATATATATATATAAAGGTCTATTCTGAATATTCTTGTTGAGGAGTGAGGAGTTACCGCTAGCAGTAAAATGTTGCCGGCATATATTTAACATCCTACAAAGGAGAGCTCTAACGTGTCACCCTTTTTCAAAATAAAAAAGATAAATAAGTAGAAGAAAGAAAAGGAGGAACGATGGTGCCCAAATTGTGCTAGTAGATTATGGGTGTGCTACTGGCCCTCCAATTGCCAGAACGACCGATCGATTTTTTCATTTCTTTTTATTTATTTATTTTTTGGAATAATTGATCATTCGATTTTGATCTATTGTTAAGGTAATGAAGTAATTTGGTCTAGCCATAACTGCTATATCGAGATATCCCCCAGTTTTGACACTTGTAAGGCTTATTTAGGCAAGTAAGTGTGCATCAACTAAAGCTTAAAATGATAGTTTTCTCCCATAAAAAGACAGACAAAAAATTAATTGGATTGGCAATTGTCAAAGAGAATCTTTCCAGAAAATCATCGAGTGATGCTTTTGAATTATTCTCGTGGCCTTCATACACAACGAATTAGAAAGTGCAGTATCTATATTCTTGGGGCTGGCCCTAATTAAAATGGCATAGAGGAGACTTTGAAGTTTGATGTTTTAAGATAAGAATATAACCCTCGGATCGATGGAAACCACATGTTGAACATACCAATTATATCTAATTACATTAATTCTCATACATCTAGTGATCTGCGAAATATGGTTATCTTCAGTAGAGATCTATATATGATGTCTGTGATGGTGCATAGGGATGGTAGGATTCATTATTCTAGAGTCATTAATATGCAATGATTCGTTGTTAATTTTCCTAATCATCTCCAGCGATCAACAAAAAGGGCAAAAGAATTACGATGAAAACACAATTCATATCTGAGGCTCATAATGCGAGAATGGTTCTCTCTTATTCACCTTTGGGGTCGTTAGGGGTAGAAATATTGTTTTTAGATGGCATTATTGTACTAGATCCATAAGTTTCTCTTGTAGTCGAAAAAATGGCATTTTTGTAGCCTTAAACAATTGATTTCGGCTTGCAAGGGCTGGTTTGAAGGAGAACTTCCTGATTGCAGCGACCTCTAGAGCTTGTTTAAATCGCGTGGACGAGGAAATTATGGACGGGGGTTCATGGAAAACTATTATACAAATTTGTGTAAGCCCTCCATAGTCCATTCATTCATAAACTTCCGTGTCCCCTGATCCAAACAAGTTGTTGATAATAGTCATAGTCAGATTAAGCCGCCTCGACCTTAAGGGTGAAAAAAGGTTCCTTAGTTAAACACACTATAACTGCTCTTATACCTATCTTATAGGGTGAGTGAGGATCTTACTAGGATTATTACACTCCGTCTTAGTTCTATTTAGATTCTTAAACTTTTCCTTCATTTATCTACCGAAAGAAGGGGTGCAGTAAAGTAATGCATGTTTTTACTTAGAATTCTAGATTCAATTCTTGTCGACAGAATTATTCGTATTCTTTATTTAATTTTTCATTTTTTGTATGAGTCTCTTGGATTTCCTTTGTAAATCATTTAAAAAAAAACAAACAGTTTATAATGAATCATATCATAAATACACTATATTATAATTCCTCTTATATGCATCTTATAGTGCATTAAGATCTTACAGTAGTCAAGATGCCACCTCGCTATTTTATTTATAGAATAGAGTTAGAAAATTCCACCATAAAAATTGCAAGTTTAGATTAGTACATTAAATATAAAAATTGCAAGTTTAGATTAGTATGCCAAAAAAATGGGATATAGATAAGGAAATTGGTCTTGCAAAAGAGAATCATGAGTTGGAAAACCTCTGTTGCACCAAATTTTTTCGATTATAAAAAAAAAATCATGAGACTAATATAATGAAATAAAAATTATAATAATTACTACATAAATAATTTCACTACGTGTATTGAAATTATAACCTCTTAATTGTTAAGTAAAGGCGTGCAATACTAAGTAACACTCTCTTTAATTCTTTCGCACCAATTTAATTGCTAGAACTTAGAATAATCGGTCTCCCTTGCGGTTGGACAACTGTCCTTTCCAATACATTCAGTTATCATTTTTTTTAACAAGAGATTTTTTTAATTCTTTTTTTGGGTAAGATAGGAGAATCTTTTTTTTTTCCAGTAGTGTAAGATAAGAGAATCATTTTAAAAACATAATTTTTTATGCATTTTTTAATATTCTCCAATGGAATTTTCTCATTTTTCCATCAGGAGTAAGCGGAAAGTTCTTGTAGTGATAGTTTGAATCTAGTATTAATTCAATGTTCATCTACCACATGCAATAAAAAATCTACGTCTAGAAGACCAACTAAATTGAAATGACCACCGGTTCATGATGTAGTGCCCATAGAAAGAGAATTTGTATGTATATTATCATAATAAAATATTGTTGATCTAAATCATTATTATTGCAAATTGTGGATTCAACTATATAACCCAACAGTACGCCTTCAATTTGGTTTTGATGTAGTACAAGCTGATTGTAATTTCTCTCCGTCGGTTCTTTCAAAGAGAATCTTGGCAGTGAAGGAGAGGGATGGAAACTATGACTTATTTTCTGGAATTTATTTTTTAATTAATTAAATGCTATCCATAATTCTAAAAGGTCCTGATTAATTCAGTTCGAGCGAGATCGATTTAGTAATGAATAAAAGTCTCCCAACATGATTTTTCTCCATTTATAAAATTCGAATCTTACACCTTAACTAAAGAGAATAAGTGTCAAGCCATTTAAATAAATTTACGTTAGTCCTATCCTCTATTTTCAAGGCACCAAGAAGGTGCAATTTTTTTTATACAAAAAGATTGCAACCCAATATATAAAAAGGATACAAATAAGAAGGTCAATGGGAATGGGTTAGCTAGAGGATATAATCATGTCGATGAGCAAGCTAGCATTCCATAACCAGTTTTTCCTGTCCCTCCATGTACAAATCTTATCCAAAATCTGAATATCTTAACTTTTTTTTTTTTGGCTTGGAAAGGTAATTCATTCATATGTAAACTGAAAGGATAGAACAAGCGGGCCAAATCACACCTCCATGTCCCGCCACAAAAGTCTACATTATGAGCAATATCTAAGAAGATCCTAAAATTTCAAATCCTCCGTTGTTTTTTTGTCCCTCCTTATATAGAAGAGAATCAAGAGACAGTGGATCATTTGGATAACTTTCTTCGTTTCTTGTCAAAATGAATGTGGCACAATAACGCACGTCCTACTTGATAATCAATAAATTTTACATTTGATATCCAGTAGGATAACTCATGTCCATTTATTAGCTATTAGAATTTTCATCTCATTATACTAAATCATAAACTTCTTCTGTAATTAAAAAAAAAAAAACTTTCTTCTTTTGTTTCCTTCTTCCCGATTCCTTCATTTTCAAGTACATTCTTCTTCGCGAACCCAAACAGAGAATGGTATAAACTACAGTCCAAAACTGGCTATCCCACGAACAATGAATCATTAGTGGATGTTCGACAGATACTTCCTCCCTTTCACTGAGTTATAATTGCGATTAGATCGAAAGCATCAAAAATTTCAAAATCTGCCACTATCTGATCTGATAATAATTATTTCAGAGTTAGGACGATTCCCGTACGTTGATTAGGAGGCCATGTGTAACCAAGTCTAGGGCTCGGTGTTTCCACTGCCTCAGGTAGTGAGAGCTTGAGGACAAATTAAAATTAAGAATCCCTTAATTTTAGTGAAAAAGACCAATTAATTAGTCCCTAAGAACTCTCCTCAGTGATCTTATATACGAAATTCCGATAAATCCGTACCAATTCAGAATCGAGTCTGATTGACCCATTAATGAATACAAAAAAAAAAGAGAGAAAAAAGGTATATAAGAACAAACAAATACGTTCATAATCTTGTCAATTATGTCTCTATTTTGACCATAGAGATGGAATTATGTTGATCCCTATTGACCGCGTTTCAAATCACAGAGTTCCGTCTCATACTTCATCTCAACCTCTTCCGTTGCAATGCCATTTCAAAATTCTGTTTATATTTTAATTTTTAGAAAGAACAAGCTCTGTCTCAATCATCTATCCCTATATCCTAGTTTTCTTGTAGCGAAAACCCTTGCAGCATAAATTTTCTCTGCTTGCAATACTTAAATGAGAACTAGGAAAAATAGGTGTCGAATCACTCTCTCTTCTCCTCTATTTTCTTTTCATTTATTTATTTTCTTTGCCTTTTTGGCTGGCATTATTAATGGTTTATGATTTCTGGAAGAGAAGTTGGTCGGAAAAGATGGGCTTCTAGAAGCCCTTCACGTATGAAGCCCAGAAGTGCCGTGGACCCACCACAATATACCATCCTTCTTCTCTTCTCTACCCCAGAGTCCCCACACAAGTCAAATTGCATGCCCACCAACTCCTTTCCCCCCCACACATTTTGATCTTTTTGATATTTCCTTGTTCATTAATTGACAATTAATGCAATTGTTACTTTTCTTCCTAAATGGGTTGCTTTCGTGAAATTTCTTATAAGGACAAGATAGGGATAATGATCGCCTTACAAGTCCATCATTTGCATTATAATGCATTACTTTGACACTTCGTGACTAGCTAGGCACGATGATGCCCGAAGAGAAGTTAATTTCAACTAGTATGAATTATTATTGCTTAAAAGGATACCATACTTTGACATTCACATATTGTGTCATGTTGTTTTTCATTTAATTCAATCTGATCGAAAGCTATGATTGTTGTGGTCTTAAAAAATAACAATTCATGAGTTGTTAATAAAAATACCAAATTCTTCAGTCGTACAATAATAAGATTGTATAAACTTTGAATAATTTCAAATAAAATGATGCAATCATTTTGATGATAAATTTCTCAATTGAGATTTTATAAGATTAGTTATAATACTTCAAATTTATTAAATTAAAGTTTACGTTAATATAATTATAAGAAATTTTAATTATTTTTTAAAATCATGAATATTTATTTATCAATGAAATGATCCTAAATGATTAAAATATTTTTTGATACTTTTTTGAATCTTTTTCTTATATCCAATATGTTGTTAGTAAAGCAATTTTTTATATTTAATTTCTTTTTAGTATATTAATATATGAATCAGTAAAATATTTATCATTCTCCCTATATATCTATGGCGGAGTCAAGTTTTTGTGTGTGTATATATATACACTCGTAAATTAATTATAACTAGAAGATAGGCCCGCACTTATGCACTGATTGGAATTACTCTTTGTTGTTTAAAATGTTATTAGACATAACGATTTTCTCGTTTTAATAATTTTAAATATTCATTTTAGAAATTCGTTAATATCATGAATTGAGAAAATACAAATCCATGGGAACTATGTTTAAAATGACATTAAATTGAAATATTATATCAGCATGAGCTCTTACATTATAAACCGGAGGCGTCTGCAGGAGCGAATCTACATTGAACCTCGTGAAGTCAATTGACCACACACAATTTTTGAAAAATAAAATGTGTTAAAATTTGTAAATAGTTCTTTAATTAATTTGATTAACTTTCTTATTCTCTAAATAAGTGTGATGTAAAATATAATCCGACCCCACTGCTTTCTCTTTGAATAATATTCACTAATTTCTTTTTGGCATTTATTGTGACTATGCATGGATGGTTTTTGTCTCCAATTTTATATGAAGAACATATTAGGAATTTAAGAGAAATTTAAAAATGAATAATTATTTAATTACTTCTTTTGAGAGGGCGTATGCTTTGATGCGATTATTGATACACAAAGATTTTGAAATATGAAATCTTAAAGAGAAATTTAATTTTTTACATATTTCCTATATTAATGATACCTAAAAATATTATCATTTTATTTTTAAGTATTCTTTACTATGTAAAACGAAAATCAAACATTATCTAATAAATTATTAAGACTATAGCTTAAGATCAACTGCAACCACTGATTTGCGGGTCTTGAATATGTCACTGGTGTATGAGTTCGTATAGCAGTAAAATCAATTGAATCACAACAGAGAAAAACCAATAATTATGGGACGACAAAGAAAATCCAAAAATCCCATCGTTTCTCCTACATCAAATCAGAGGGACCTTCCTATACCCATTACTTTCGTCTATGATAATGTTTTTCTTTTTATATAGTCTTTACATCTTTCATGGAATCGGCACCACGTTATCTCGCCATTAGTGAAATTATTATTGGTGGTCATACAAATGATAATGCGAGGAGATCCCTCCTCCATCCTACGTAGCGTTGGTAGATGTATCTTCTCGAGATCCGTCAATCCCTTTATATATTAAGGGAAAAAGGAAAGACTAAAAAAAAGTTAATAGGATTATTCTATGTAATTTTTTCAATAGAGAAAATTATGGGAAATATTGCTCTAGTAATTTTGAACAATCGAATATTAAAAATTATTTCTTTCTTCAAAAAGTGCCCTTCTCGAAATTTAAACTTTTATTATTCTTTTTACAGATATTGAAATTGATTATCAATAAACCAACCCTTTATTGGTATTACTCTATCGTAATTTAATATTCTTTACTTCGTCCGATGCGGAAAAGTACGTATTCGGGCAAATACACGTACGGGAAGTGTTTGTCACCACAAATATATTTTCGGCTGTTAAAGCAAAATTAATATCTTTTTCCGGCAATAATTAGTGGACCTAATACCCTCAATCATCTTTTCAACTCTTTAGATTTTAACGAAAATTCTAATATGATTTTGTGTTACATTGATACGCTTAATATTTTAATTTAAATATTTAGTATTAAACGTGTCACGATAACACCAATTATGTTAGCAAAACTCTATCTTCAAATACTTTTTTTTTTCTTTTCAAATCAATGTTTTTCAAACGCTTAGGCTAATATTTGAATGTTGAGCAGGCATCTCCCCAGAGAGGAAAGATATACACAGCCTGAGCTCAATCGGTGCCCACCGGGTGATTTGTATAATTGAGTTGATGGCCCAACAATTTGCTATTTTTAGGACTTTCTCATTGCATGTTTAGGCTTCAAAATCAATATTAAGCGGCACTACTACCTTTGTTCAGACTAAACGTATTTTTTGGGTTATAAAAGAAAATCCAAGGCCATCCATACATAACTTGAAAATATAATAGAAAAAAGATGACGAAGTAAAGTAGTGCGTGCTTGTCAATTAAAAAGTTATATGTTCGATATTCTTTATGAAATTATCCGTACCCGCAGCTTATTACGATTAGTTGTATTTTATAACCAAAAAAAAAAGACGGGAATTCCACAAGTGAAAGTTAAATAGAAAGCCTGATGGTTCCGCGTCTAGAGAGGGTACCCATACACTAAAACGTCCATCATGACTAAACTTTCCCTTCTTGATCAATGGACCTTCTCCTGTACTAATTGAAAAAAAAAAAAAACTCTGTAACTTACTAGAATAAGAATATTCATTCATTTCTCTTCAAGTGTGCTGTACATATAAAATCACATACCCAATCTGAATCTGAAAATATATGTATATATTAGTAAGGTTACTGAGCTTTACCTCTTAGTGGGCCGATTCGGCTTGACTAGATTAGTCGAGACCCAATTAAGCTTCTAGATATCATGTTTCACATCGAAAAAAAGGAAACATCTAATGCGCAAATTCTTGTGAATTCAAAATTCTAATTAATTGTTTGATTTATGAACGAAAATGTATTATAATGGGAAAACAAAGATGGAAAAGACGAACATGACATGTGATATTACATGATTATAGTTGGAGGGAGAGTACCAATCTAGAGTTACTTTTGGTTTCAAAGACTCTCGACATAATTTCCTGTATATAGATTCCATCTTAATCAAATAATAATATAAGAATCTACTCTCTTATACAGGTCATATCACTCGTCCCCACAACAAGATAGAAAAATCAAATGCATGCATGGCCGTTGTCATCCTGTGTCTTACAACTATTACTTTTACCTTTGAATATGCGATGCCTCTTTGGACCATACTTGAATTAGGATTGATTCCATGGATTAAAAGTGAATTAATTAGGGTGTACTGTAACTGAGGAGTATAAAACACGTAAGTAACATTGACTCTTGTGGCCATAAACGTCAAGTGGATATGCCGCTGCATGAGCAAAGACCGTCGACGACTTTTCCTTCTATGGCATAGTAATGCATGTCTACGTAAAGAAAGAGAGTAGGTGAACCGAAAGACCGTAACTATTTTCTTCCAAGTCACGGAGATGTTGATATATTTCATGTGAAATTTAGAAAATTAACCTGAAAAGAAAGATGATGCATGCAGGTATGCAGCTTCTTGCCTTTGAAATTGACTGCAAGTTTGATCGATGTTTCTTTTGGTTTGGTATGTATCTGCACGTCTTTCGCTTGTAACGTTTTACCTTGACGTAGCCTATAAGCAAGTGGGGTGTTGAAAATATATAATATAACGCGGGCCTTTGTCGCAAATATTCTAACGTCTTCTTTTTTTTTTTTTTGGGTGAATAATATTCTCACATTCTTAATTACATTTCAAGAACTGATAACATTCTAGTGACTGTATTTTATTTCCTATGTATTATTCCTTGTCCTATAAGAATTAATTTGGATTAATTAAAACTATGGTTCCATTAACATTTTGTTGCAAACTCAGAGAAAGGGGTATAATACGGCAAGCACACGCCCCCATCTAAAAATCAAGAGGTTTCATATTCGATTCTCTTTGGTGTGACTACCTATACCTATTTATTTAGCTTTCAATTCACTTATGTTAGGTGCAATAGACCTTCGTGTAGCCGTAGGGGAAAAAAAAATATTATGTTGCAATCCGCATGCACGTGAGCTGATGATGCAGAAAAGGAGGCCGAGACTGAGCTTTGGGATCTTTAGTAGCTCGGCCCATAAAAGGTCAATGCACAGGCCCAGTTAAAATGTGCCAGTGAGTGTAAGACATGATATGGGCTGCTGTCACGTGTGAGGCCCGTTATGGTCCAATGGGCTGGATCCCAATCTGCAGATCCATCATGCTACAAAGGCATCTACTTATATACCAAGTTCCAGCAAGACAGTGTGGTAAAATCATGTCCTCGATAACTAAGCTCAAAAAAGTTATTATTATTTTTCTTTTTGGCAGGAGTAACTTAGCTCAATTTGTCGATGAAATCGGACTATGATATGACAATGGAGTGTTCCCAATAATTGCACGCAATAAAGGATCAGTTCCTGCACACGTCTCACTTGTCACTGCTCTTTGATTCGTGATCCAGCCTACTATATATTCAAATATCCCCGCTTGGGGCATATGATCCCTTTTTGGTTAATGTAGAGACAAGTAAATGTAAACACTTATTGATTGGACCAAATCGTCAGAAATTAACGTATGATATTCTCGTAGATATGAATTCCATTTGAATTTCGAACATTATAATTATCTTTTGTAAATCTGCCACGTAATGATGCGTGATTGGTTACGCGAAAGATCGGGAATATCTCTGCTTAAGAGGGAATCGTCCCCACCTCGAACGGCAAAGATGCACGTGGTTGACTGCCTGTGGTTCCAAATGAAGTATAAATCTGATCCAATTTTTAGTCTTAAACCGGCAGAGAATAATATCCCATGCGGACCCCTACCTTCGGCGGAAGTATTAGTCTGGCTCAAGACAAAGTCCGCGTGTTCATCCATGCATGATCATAATTCTATCGCTTGATTAATTTTAGTAGTCATCATACATAATTTCTCTTACCCCGAAAGAAGATATCCATGTTAATACTTTTATATGATAGAATTAATTCGATCAGAAATATATTGATGAAGACAAAGTTAAGCTGAACTTGTTCCAAACCATGAATATTTAAATATTCTTTACTCATGAAATTATTAGTTATATATATGTGTGTGCATACTCTTATGCCTCAGTTTATGGTTATCATAATTAGGTTGATACTTAGCAAGGATTAGCTTTTCTAACCACAAATTATCAAATACTATTCGCCCTTTTTTTCCTTTTTGAAATTCTTTTAGCCTAAACTAATAAAGATTGATTAAACCGGTTCGGTACTTATTTTTCTTAAATAAGGTCTCGAATTTGAGTCTTATGAATGGAGAAAATCTTTGATTGGGACAACATTATCCCTTAATGGGCCATCCCAGCTCAAACTAAATTAATCGAAACAACTCGTCGGGCTTCCGGATATAAGGGTACAGATAAAAAAAATCTTATACCCTAATCATGATTAATATATTTACGCAAATATATATATATATATCAATTTACCAATATATTTAGCATTTAATGATTTATTGACTCATTACCTCTAAAGTACTCCACTTTTCAGTACTGAACTTATAAAAATATCATATACTTAGAATAAATTAATCAATTGAATCAGTAAATTATTAAGCTAGGCGCCGTCATGAAATAATTAAATGCTACGATACTCGCTATATCTTGAAAACTTCGATTGATATAATTGAATGATCAATTTAACAACGAGTTTGGTCGGTTTTCTTATTAATTAATAAAGATATAATTATTATTTCACCAAAAAAAAGGATATATTTGGTGCAATGGCGGTGCAATGGCATTATCCTCAATCTGAAATAAGAGATTTTCAATTTGATTTTTCGTCAGTAAAACTTATGGTATTTCTATATTTCTTTTCATTTATCCATCTCTTTTTCTATGTCTATGACTCTCATTTGTAACTAGAAAATAAAAAAAGGAGTATTTAACATTACGCCTACTCTTTCACATCATGAACCGAATAAGCCAAAATAACACTTATAATTAAGAAAATATGATATGAAATTGAGAGAGACGTGAAGGATTCGTAGAGTATCTCGTTTCCAAATTCCCAGCAATGGCATCATGATTTGGATTGCAAATAGTTAGGTCAAATATGATTGACAGAATATATGAAGCTGCACATTGGGAAAATGCCAAACTGAGCTCCGAGACGTGCATAAGCTGTATTTATTGGATATATATAAATACAATATCTTCGCAGTGTATATGTCGATATCTCGAGACATGTCAATTGTCGCAGCATGCTAATTAATTTCTTAAACTAAAAGGAAAATCCCTAAAAAGAGAAAAGATTTGGATATTTAAATTTATACAATCAACGAAAACGAAATAAAACTAATAGATTGAGGAGGAGTCGCATGAGGTAAAAGGAAGCGAGTCAAAAAAGGGCAAAGGTAGGGAAAGAGATATGGTCGGCCGCCCTGATAGGCTAAGCTAGCTCATGTGACATGTCTTTGTAGATTTTATGTGAGTATATGACAAATTAAACGGATCTTGATGTTCACAGATTAGCCATCAATCTAATTTCTCTGGTCAATTAATGTAAGAGTTAACAATACTAGTCGATAAGCTCCCGCATAAGATATGAATTTGCCACTATAAGTAAAATATATATATATATATATATATATTTATTCGATATTAACCTTCTCAATTTTCTCTATCCTTATTGATCAACTTTTATTCTATTGAGAGAGTAATATAGAGATATGAACCGATGTAAAAGAAGGTAGTATCCGGAAACTCTTTATATATAATCTTTTGAAATTTCCTTTAGAATCACTTATAAAAAAAAAATTCTTTCTAATGGAATTTGTAATAAGAATTAAATGTAGTTTGAAAATTAGATAGAAAAATTTGAGAAGTCTGAAATTGTATTACTTAAGCACTGTTATTAGAACCGGACCGGATCGGCTAGTTCGACCATTCAGATCAGGACTCGGCACCGTGATAGGTCCGATGCAACTAAATTGGCCGGTCCATGGGTTCAATGGTTGAACAAACATATAAGAAAAATTATTGATGATGGAAGGTTTTGAACCTCCAACCTCTCCCTCTATGTGCACACCCACTAACCAACTATGCAATAGCTGCTTATTACTTTATTTCTTCCTCAATGACTTTTGTTCCCTAGATATTATGCACTGCTACTAAATTTAGATAAATATTGTGCATTTAATTATCATCAATACTACTTTAAATAATAAAATATTATGATTAATTAAACCTTCGGCCTGACTCATCGAACTCCTGGTTGAACTCATAAACCTATGAATTCATACCCTATCCAGTTCGACGTCCGATCCGATTCCAATAACACTGTACTTAAGCCTTATTTCTTATATAATATATATAATTTACGGTATTTAATATACCGTGAGATGTCATTATGATATTATCTCAATTGTCTTTCATCGATCGGCTAGCAAAGAAAATGATAACTCAATGTAAAGCCTAATTTCTTCGTCCTTTGTGGCATGATTTGGCATTTCATGTCAACTTTTATTAGTGTACCTCCTGATCTTTGAAAAGCTACACTATAATACCTAACTTACTTAAAAAGAAAAAAAGTGCACCCGGGCTACTTTTCCGATGGCTTTTCCGGCCAAATATTAATTTATTAATTTCATATTTCAAGAAATAATTTCAAAAACTAAAAAAACGAAAATTAAAAAAGAAATAAAGAGATCAAGCTGAAAGAGGGAAGAAGGAGCAGGAGTGGAGAAGCAAACAAAAAAGAAAGCAAATCCCCTCCTCCTCCTCCTCCTCCTCAAGCCTTGAGAGCCAATGTAGAGTGAAGAGAAACCTGTACTGAAAATTTTCACATGGAAGATTGAGGTATTCACCAATTTGATTGCAAGGTTCTGCTTATTGCAATGACTGGTAGTCGGATTCTCCATTCCCATTTGCCTATATATATTATTGGCTAGGGCTTGAATTTGTGAGGTCAATTTGGCCTAAGAAGAGAAAGGACAGAAACATGTTCTCGGTTCCAATGACATGGCGGGTTGCTGTTGATTTATCTAAATGGGACAAGAAATGGGTCTCTCTCATTGTTCTTTCATCCTCAAGGCTCTCAAGGCTTGAGAAGATTGAGGGCAGACTCGTACAGCTGACAAAAGACTCAGACATGGCCTAGGCAATCGAGGTCTCTAGATCTCTCTCGCATCCTCCTCAAGCCCGACCACCACTGCTCCTTTCTTGTTCTCTATTCATTTTTTTTTTCCAAATATTTCTTTTTTATAGTTTTTGAAATTATTTCTTGACATATGATATTAATAAATTAAAATTTGGCCGGAAAAGTCATTGGAGAAGTCTTTCGGGTTGCACTTTGCTTTCTTTTAGATAGGTCGGATGATATAGTGTAATTTTTTAAAGGTCAGGAGGCACTTTACCACTAGGCCCAGAGGTTAGGGGACAAGTTGCATTTTACTCAAAATTATAATTCTATGAGAGCTTTTGATGTCACAATCTATGGTAAATTACACTAGTGGTCCAAAATATTTTAATAATATATCAGGTTGGTCCAAAAAGTTTTTTTGCTACTTGATGGTACAAAATGTTTCAAAGTTATAACATGATAGTACAAACCGTCATCTCGTCATTGACGCCGTCAAGCCGACACTGATGGTGCAAAATCGATTTTTATGGGACGTTACATGATGGTGCAAAATGTTTTGAAATTGTAACTTAATAGTACAGAATGTTTTACGTAAGTTACATGATGGTATAAAATTTACAGTATTGTAAAGGACGGTTTGACGGCGTCAATGGCGAGATTACAGTTTATATTATGATGTTATAACTTTGAAATATTTTGTACCATCAAATAGTAAAAAAAAAAATTTAGATCAATCTGATACATTATTAAAATTTTTTGAACCATCAGTATAATTAACCCGACAATCTAATAGTAGTTTAAACTTTTATGTTGGACGTCAACCCACCTATTTACAAGTTCATTTGAAAGTTAAGACGGTGTCGGTTTAGAACTTTTTTGTGGTCAAAATTCAAACTGACTCGGGGATAATTTCGAGAGGAGACACAGAGCTGCTCAACGTTGGAGTTTCTCCATCTCTGACGGTACGGAGATTTTTTCATCTCGGCACAGAAACATATGCACCGGACTTACCCACCTCCCTCCCTTGTTGAATATTGTAACAAGAGGGAAGAAAAATAAATTGTTCCTCTTGGATGCTCCACACAACCATACACGTGTCTCTCCATTCGACTCAAATTCCATGTGAATTCAAACCAAAATCAGATATCAATGAATCTCCTAAATCTAGTTAGTTAATTAATTAATTAATCAGTTAATTGATCAACGCGATTAACATTATATGCACATCTGGAAATCAATTAATCAAAGAGCCGGACGGCCAGTTAGGTATGACGAGTCAAAAAAACTTTAGCGCAGTACGACTCCCAAGCATAGACGTGGTATTGAAAGTTTTACGTGCATCACATAAGATCTGGTTATAAATCGAACCAGACTAGCAAGCTGTATCAAGTGGGTAAATTTTTTATGGTGCAATTATTAGAAGTGGCGATACTATGCACTCAAGTTTTTTAATAAAAAAATTTAAATAAAGTTCCGTCAAAATCTATTTAATTTAAACGAAACTAATTATTTACTAAGAATTTTTCAAAATACGTATAACTTACTTAAAATATATGTGTAATTTGTTCAATATTGAGCTACCTTACTATAATTTTAAGTAGTTTATTTACATGCATATTGTAACCACTTTTGAAGTAATTGCATCTTAGATCTTTTTGTATATTTTTTTTCGATTACAAGTGAGGCTCATGTGCCAAGTGCATTGAAATAGAAATCTTAAATATCTAATAAAGGGTACGGGTAGTTCCACTAGATATCGAACCTAAAATATCTTGGTCACCAGGCGAGAGATGCGCCACTGTACTATTCCCTCTCTTGATAGATCTTCTCGTATCTTTTGTAAACCCCATAGTCCATTGGTTAGGGTCCTATTATGGAAAGATTTGTAGCCTTAGTTAGCCGTAGATATCAATTCCCTATGGACTAGATGTATGCATACGATTGAATGAATGGAAGCAGTAAGCTTTTGCCCTATTCTAAGTTTTGATAGGTCCATATTGTAGTTCTTAAGCTCAGCTAGACTATAAGGGGTGTGTGTATTTCAGCCGTAGTAGGTTTAAAACGAAGACGAAGGTTCTTTTTATTAAAAAAAAAAAACTTTTTTTTTGTGGGCTATGTAGGCGAGAGGCATGTTTACCGACTGTCTCCCCTCCTGACGACCAAAAGGCTCGTCAGACGAATATTCAAACCTCGGACATCCAATCGACAACCTTAGCTTATAAATACAGACCTTCTCCAATGCCTTCCAATTCTTCTACTCCCAAAATATTTAAGAACTCACCAGTCACCACGACTATGTTCCCCTTCTTGAAATCCTTGTCGAGAACGGTCCACGGAGAGCAATGCAACGAGGAGCAGCAGCCAGAATATCTTCCCAAAATTATTCCAACTGTGAGAAGAACCCATGACGCAGCAGGGCATCGGCAGGAGGAAGAGAATTTAATCGTAAAGGGCGGTGCAGTGAAACCAGGTACTTGCAAGTCATTAACGGTGTGGAGGAAGTCGCTCTTGGTCAGCTGCAAAGGGTTCACGGTGATCGATTCCAATGGCAATTTAGCATACCGGGTCGACAATTATACCAGGCATCGTCCTCAAGAGGTGGTTCTCATGGATGCAACTGGAAAATCTGTCCTCACGTTGCGTCGTCAAAAGGTATATTGATTTCTCGTGCTCAATTTGCTAAGTTAGGATGCACTGCAGTATCGTCGTACTGAATAATTTTCGTGTTTGTTACGGTGAATTTGTTTAGTTATATAATTTCTGTGGAGTTCCATTCAGAAGTTTTGAGATAAGTTAATATGATAGATCATTGATAAAAATCTCGATATGGTATGAAAGGTCACTGTCTATACCAGTCTTCAACTTCGTAATTTGCGTGTTATAAGAGATGGTTTGGACCAATGTCAGTGTCATGAAACATGCATGATTTTTGTTTGACCAAACGAGCTCAATTGATTCGCAGAAGCTGGGGATATTGGGCAACTGGCTAGTCTACGAAGGGGAGGTAGGAAGTAATACCATCAAATCTAGGAAGAAGCCTCTCTGCTGCGTCAGGAAGCAGATGAATGCCCTGAGCAATGCCAGATCAAGGATCCTCGCGTCTGTTTCCAGTTGTTCGGGCAGCTTGAGGTCGAGCGGGAAGCGAGATTTCGTGATCGAGGGATCGTATGCGAACCGGTCATGCAAGGTGGTGGAGGAAGAGTCGCTAGAGGTGGTGGCGGAGGTAAGGAGGAAGGAGGAGATGGTCAGAGGGGTCGCGTTCGGGTTAGAGGTGTTTGTGTTGGTCGTGCAGCCGGGATTTGATGTCGGGTTTGCAATGGCACTGGTTCTACTGTTGGATCAGATGTTTTCTTAGTAATTTTGGCAATTACAAGATGTTTTTCTTAATTTAGTTTTTATACTAGAGGATGACCCGTGCGCATAATTTAAAAATAATTTTTTGAAAATCTCATTTATTTGCTAACTTTTGGTATTAATTTTGCTAATTGATATATTATACTCAATTATTTTCTATTTTCTTAGCTTCAATCATATCCATCCAAGGATCCTTTATTTTTTAAAAAAATAATAATAAAACTATTATTAAAACCTTTTTATAGATAAAAAGGGCCACGGTTGATTTGATTTGGAGAGGGAAGAGAGAGAGAAAAGGACGAGGGTGAGAAAGGGAGAGAAAAGTGGAGAAAATGGGTAGTTATGTTATCCGATGGAAGTTACAAGCATGCCTTCAATCTAATGGTAATTAAAAATTACAACATAAACTTCAAGGGTGAAAATGGAAGTTGAAAGTTAGACAAAGGGGGGTTCCTTCTCCTTATTGAAGAAGTACAGATTGAGAAAATATTAGGTAGTCTTATCTCACCAGCACATCAATCTAGCTGGTGAGGAAATACCAATAAAAATTTGTCAAATCATTCGTGTGGGCCCTCATCATTCTCTAGCATTTAACAGTGTTAACCTAACGATTGTCCTCTTTCCAGGAAAAAAAAATCCTTCCTTTTTCCTTCATCTTCTGTTCTCCTCTCTCCTGTACATCTCCATCGTTTATTCTCTCCCCCAGTCTTCTCTCTCTCTCTCTCTCTAGAAAATTCGGACGCCATCTCGCCGGCTCAGTGGAAATCGACCGCCATTTCCATCGTGTCTTCCATCATCCTCCTCTCCCTACCTAGTCTGTTCTATCTCGCCTCCCTCGATGGAAAATTCGAACACCATCTTGTCGGTCTCCATGGAAATCGGTCGTCATCTCCTCGGAGACCTCATTTCTCTTTGAAATTTTGCTTGATTTTGCCTAATACCAACTGGGCTAGTCAGCCTCCTCTCATTTTTCTTGTTCACCGGTTTATTTATTGGTGGGCTGAATCTGCAGGAAGCAGAAAGGCAGCAAGGAAGTGTAGTTGGGTCTGTTCTGGCTACGAGGGCTAATTTAATTGGTTAATTGACATTGTTCAAAAGAGAAGAAATGCAGCCAAGGAGAAGAAGATGAAAAAATCTGGTCTTTTAGGGGAAGTGAATAAGCAGCAGAGCTTGCAGGAAGAGGGAAGTTCTTCAATTTTGCAACGTGTTTCTTTTCTTTTTTTTTTTGGGTTAATGAAAATCAAAATCTCTGCAAAAAAAATAAAAAAATAAAAAAAATATTCTTAGCTAATTTATTGGGGTTAGAAAGTAAGAAAAGGTCAATTTATATCGACATATTTAGCTCCCTTTGCTTCTACAAGTGGCTTTTAACTCCTTTTGTATTCTTCATATATGTGCTTCATTATCTAAACTTTTTTAGATAAATGCTGCATCTCTATTACTCAATTTTGGCAAAATTTATAACAACAAAAGAAATTCCTAATGAGTATATATATATATATATATTATCCGCTGAAAAAAGTTTACAGGTCGGAAAGAGATACGACCTTACAGAACCAGATTGTAGCAAGAAATTTTATCAACAAGCTCAACAAATCAATCGTTCCTGTGAATATATGGACGAGATCAAAAAGCAAATCTTTCTTTAAGTCAACAATAATATAGAGATCAAATTGCAGAAGTAATACCGGCCGTATGCTAGCGCAAATCCAACTATTACTAAAGAACAAGAACTCAAAGTAAGTCAACTTGCGAAATCTATAATATAATATGTTTAATTATTTTAGAATACAAGTGAACTCAAATGCTTGTTCTGGCCAAGAATATAGAGTGAACAAAGAACTATAGAAAAAATGAAAAAAAATTCATCAACATTCATTCGTTCGCTCACAATAATAGTTATTAAGTAATAATATAGAACATAAAAAGAAAAATTTTATGATCGAATTACATATCCATGACCTTCAATAACATAATTGGATTCGAATAAGGTTTGGAAGAACTAATTTCAGAACTGGTGTTATTGCCCTCAAAAATATCATCCAAATACCATCTCCTGAAATATATAAATCTAAACAATTATCTCCTTATACTATGAGAGAATCCTTGCTCGCCCATCCTTGCATTATCGCCTAATTAGATAGAGAGGTCTTCATTTAAATCTGGAATTGTGATCAAATGATGGACTCTGCTACTATCATCTAAGACCTGAAAAGTTCTCACATTAGCATATATTATATTCAAATTGTTATCTTTACTTACAATCATTTATAGGAAAAGAAAAAAGTAAAAATGTTCTAACTTTACCTGACTTCCGAAATTCATACCGAGGGGGCTATTTCCATGCATTACAGTGGTGTTATACTGCATGTTCTACAATAAAGTAGCACAAGTTATTAAGACTAATAATAGTTACTATAAAATTACTAAGGTATAATGAAACATGTAAACACCTGATTCAAGTATCTTGACCTCATAAGATCCATAGAAATGGTTGCATTTATCGGCAGCTCTGGAGTCAAGGGATTATTGTGATTCGCTGAATAATCTAAATATTTAAAAGGTTAGTCGAGTACAATAAGTTGATCATATGTAAAGCAAAAACATAAAAAGAAAAGGCTTTGTTACCTGATGCTTGTCTTAGGTCTTCTTTCTTGGACTTTCTTTTCTTCCGCTTCTCAAGACTATGCTTTATTCTTTTATTAGGTACTCCCTTTGGTCTCATTTGCATTGGATCAAGCACTCGCATTTCATTTTCACGCCCAAAACTAGTAGTTTTAGCATCTCCATTTGCCAATATATTATGTTTTGTTTGCCCCTTTGTTGCCTTTAAATTTTTCAATTCTTTCTCAAGTTCATTCAAGCTTTGTTGTGCTAATTTTTCAGTATCATCATCATCCACACTCAAACTCATAACAGCAAAAGCATGTCGCATTAATCTATTAAGACGCATGGTCTTTGATGACTTGGATACATTTTTGGGGCAAGAGCCATCAATATCAATAGAAATTCTTTCCTTTGCAAATTTGGTCCATCTTTCTAGAATATACTGAGAAGGAATACTTGGACACTTCTTTGCGAAGTTCAATATATGTAAAGCATGTCTACATAACCATCCTAATGATTCGAATAGTTTGCAACTGCAGGTAAGAGTGCAATCAATTGAATTGAAATTCACAACATGCTCCATTTTGCTTTCATTTGCTAAAGTATATGAGTGCATTGGACCCCCTATATCCGAACTCACAATGAATACAGACATGCTTTGTAAAAATTCATCTTGAAACTTCTTAAAAATTACATGAGTATACTCATCAGATGCATGCTTCAATAAACCGTTATCCCTTACTACAAGCTTTTGTTTTCCTCTGGCACATTCAAAATCATCACAAACTTCAACATCTCGCATATTTTCTAGTTGCTTTTCATAATGATTGACAAACTCAGTTAAGGACATCACTTTACTAGCCATAGATTGAAAAACATTGTTTGTGCTTTCACTTCTTTGAGTAGATTCTGCTGAAAAAGTATCATTACTGAAAACATGAGACCATTTATGACGCAATTCATATAAACGATTCAGCCATTTATTATTTGCAAGGTCTCATTCCTTAACCATTTCACTCCAAGTGCTTTCAAACTCACATATAGATTCACAACCATGCAAAAGTCTCGAACAAAATATTTGCTTAAATTTGGGTTTAGATAAAAGATGGGGAATGTGTTGTGCAGCATTCTTAGAAATATGCCATGTACACAGACGATGCTTTGTTTCAAGAAATATTATTTCAATCGCCTTGGCCATAGCATGATCTTGATCAGTAAATATGGTTTTAGGAGCTTTCCCCATTGCATGTAGAAAAGTTTGAAATGCCCAAACAAAGGAAGCAATTGTTTCATCTAAAAGAAATGTACAACCAAAAATAACGTTTTTCCAGTGATGATTGACACCTACAAATAGAGCACATATCATATTGTATTTATTGGTACGATAGGTAGAATCAAAGAGCACAACATCTCCAAAACATTGGTAATCATATTTTGACAGTTCATCACACCAAAAAAGATTAGTCATTCTAGACTCATCATCCACTTGCAAGGAGTAATAAACATTATTTCCTTGATTTTGTAAGCTAATGAAATGGTCCATGACATTTTGACAATCTCCTGCACTAAATGCCTCTCTTCTTTTTTATTGTAAGAAATTATGACAGTTTCTTAAGATGAAACTAATGTTCTTAGACCCTCCGGACTCATTCTTAAGGTAGGAAAATGCCCTTGTAGCTCTATTACCCGCTTGTGCCATAGAACTAAGAACACTTTGACTTGTTTCAGTTATCTTCCTACACGATCTCATTAGATGTTTTTGACTATCATCAATAAATGGGTGATTATGTGTATAGAAATTCTCAATCAATTCCCATATTCCATTCTCAATTTTGAATTTCACGTAAGCTCCACATCCACATCTCTTTATAGTCCTTTCATATTTTCGATCTTGCTCAAAAGAATCTTGAGGTCCAAACCCTTGACAGCTACACAAAAAAATGCAAGTTCGCAGTTCACCGGTGCAATTGTAGTATTTCTTACCTTTGCGAATGCTGAATCCCTTATTGAAGGCATACAAATTGTATGCATTGTAAGCCTCTTCCTCGCTATTAAAAATCTGACCGACTAGTAATTCCAAGTCCTTATTCACTTCTCGTACAATAACGCTTGGAGTTGAGTCTTCTGCATTTGCCAAAGAAATAAAATCCAAGATATAAATCATATAGATACTTAATGGCCATTAGTAGAGAAAACACAAGAAAGATAAGGAGAATCATACCCATCAGTGAAACAAGATGATCTTCAAAATTACACAACTTTTCCCTTAAAAATGATAAGAGCTTAAATGCAAAGGAATATGTTCATCCATGAAATGCAAATTGGAAAGTAAACATGAGTGAAGAGAACAAATTGCAAGAACTACTTATAGGCAATGCATGTCTCTAAATAATTATTGCACAATTAGTATCTGCAAATTCAATAGTTTTGGCACAAAAATCTCAATTAAAAACAGTGCATCAATTCCTTCCCAAATGATCTCGATACATTTTGTCAATATAGAAATTCAAGATGGCATGCCATGTGAGATAACTTATCAATGGAGAAAGAATTATAAGAATGAAATTTCAAAGAAAAATGGAAAGAATAGATGTCATTATCTTCATGCAAATTTCTCTTACTTGCTCAATTTTGGTCTTCACTTTGAGGACTGCGTTAACCTGAGAAAAAAACCTCAGACAAATTAGAATAGCTAAGAAAGGGAAGAATCAAGAACAAAATCAACAAAATAAGAGGGAGATAACGTAATTTCGTATCTCTAATTAGCAGAGATTTTGATTTTCATTAACCCAAAAAAAAAAGAAAAGAAACACGTTGCAAAATTGAAGAACTTCCCTCTTCCTGCAAGCTCTGCTGCTTATTCACTTCCCCTAAAAGACCAGATTTCTTCATCTTCTTCTCCTTGGCTGCATTTCTTCTCTTTTGAACAATGTCAATTAACCAATTAAATTAGCCCTCGTAGCCAGAACAGACCCAACTACACTTCCTTGCTGCCTTTCTGCTTCCTGCAGATTCAGCCCACCAATAAATAAACCGGTGAACAAGAAAAATGAGAGGAGGCTGACTAGCCCAGTTGGTATTAGGCAAAATCAAGCAAAATTTCAAAGAGAAATGAGGTCTCCGAGGAGATGACGACCGATTTCCATGGAGACCGACAAGATGGTGTTCGAATTTTCCATCGAGGGAGGCGAGATAGAACAGACTAGGTAGGGAGAGGAGGATGATGGAAGACACGATGGAAATGGCGGTCGATTTCCACTGAGCCGGCGAGATGGCGTCCGAATTTTCTAGAGAGAGAGAGAGAGAGAAGACTGGGGGAGAGAATAAACGATGGAGATGTACAGGAGAGAGGAGAACAGAAGATGAAGGAAAAAGGAAGGATTTTTTTTTTCCTGGAAAGAGGACAATCGTTAGGTTAAATGCTAGAGAGTGATGAGGGCTCACACGAATGATTTGACAAATTTTTATTGGTATTTTCTCACCAGCTAGATTGATGTGCTGGTGAGGTAGGACTACCTAATATTTTCTCAGTACAGATTATGAGGTCCGGATATGAGAAAGAGTTCAAGATTGCAGAGCAGAGGAAGTCCTCTGTTCTGTTGTGCGTTGATTTTATGGGAAAATTGTCGCCCCGAAAAAAAAAAAAAAAAAAAAAAAGGGGAGGGAAAATGAAACTTAAATGAGAAAAGAATGGAGATGCGGGGTATCGATCCCCGTACTTCTCGCATGCTAAGCGAGCGCTCTACCATCTGAGCTACATCCCCTTGCGGTGTTCACTCTGGCATTTATTATTTATGTCTTACTAATCGGTGAAATCAACGGCATACGCTCCGAGCAACCAGCTTATCGTAATAAGGGAAAAGTTTGTACCAGAATTATGCATCTGCACCAACCGGATCATCGTGGCTAAAGATTCCGGATTAGTAGCAACCGAGTTGCAAAGAGCCGTCCTCAGAAGTGCAGATCACATCGAAATAGTGAATTTGTGTCTTAAGTATTGAGCAGAAAAATTGTGTCTTAAGTATTGAGCAGAAAAATTGTGCTTCCTACAACTACACGAAAAGCCACGTCCCCGAAAATTTCATAAATATGTGAGAATCGTGCAACAACCGAATCGTAATAAGGGAAAAGTTTGTACCAGAATTATGCATATGCACCAACCGGATCATCGTGGCTAAAGATTCCGAATTAGTAGCAACCGAGTTGCGAAGAGCCGTCCTCAGAAGTGCAGATCACATCGAAATAGTGAATTTGTGTCTTAAGTATTGAGCAAAAAAATTGTGCTTCCTACAACTACACGAAAAGCCACGTTCCCGAAAATTTCATAAATATGTGAGAATCGTGCAACAACTCAGTGTAACCAGATGAGACATCAATAACTCCAAGCAACCATATTGCATAACCCAGAAGGGCTGTGGAAGACCCGAAGTTCTTCGTATCTTGCCTCTTTCTTATGATTTACACAAAGGGCAAAAGAATCCTTTCTTGCTCTCTCCTACTTATCCCTCAGAAAGCTAATGTTACAACATCAATAACCCCCCGCTCTGTCTAGTGAAACCCAGACGTACATAGTATGTACACAACAATCTAATCGCTACATCATCATCGAAATGGAATCGAATCACTAAATACAGTGTCGGAGTAGTAAGATAATTATCGTGCCTGAGAAACCATAGGCTATCCAATGTCATTGCAACCCTTCCCTCCCGTCGTTCCAATCAGGCAGTATCAATTTCCTTGGCTTCGAAATGTTGACTACGGAAAGTTTAGTCTCAGAAATGGACTCCCTGACTAGCCTGCTTGGTGATGATCGACTCGATCGTGGAGTGGCCCAACTAATTGGTGCCTTAGCAAAGCACCTCTCTGTTGTGGAGAATTTCGGCTTCTTCGAGGGCCATATTTTGTCAGGATACGTTACGAGACCATTAGGTCTCAATGGGCTGGCTGGTAGTTCTTCAGGCTTGTCGTTGCCCAGTTTCAACTTCCAGGCTTTCATTGCCTTCTGCGAGGGCTGCTTCTTGGGCCATTTTGTCTTGTCAAGGCTTTTCTTCCTTGAAGAGGTTGCAATCTCGCACAGTGTTTGAGCAGCAGCTATTAGACTAGATGAGCAGTCCCCTGTCACGAGAATATATCCATCTCAATGTAGGCCAGAAGCAACTAAATGATCATTGTCAGCAAGCGTGCAACATAACAAAAGAACTTTTAATTTTGCATCCTTGACATAATACGCCGGAGGTCAGAATAAGATAATATTCCGGACCCAATAACCAGCACATTAATCAGATTTAAATCCGGGAATGAACCACAAACAGAAGTCATCCTATGCTGTTTGGGACTATTAACTAATATAGATTCCCTTTCAATGAAGCCCGAAGCGGAATTCTTGAACTTCACAAAAGTACAAATAATGTTGAAGAAAGAAGATCATACCTTGTTGCTGATGCTCCATCTCATCTCCACATCCTGTCGTTTTCAAGGACAGGTTATAACGAGGACACAAAATAGATATATAACATTTCTAGATTCTAAGCAGTGAATCAAGACATCTACTCACCTAAAGGAGCCCCAGAGGCAACAGAAAAAGCTGCTGATGATGATGAACCTAACTCACCAAAAGGTAATGCAGGAGATTCATCAGTGGCAATTTTGCTTTCCAATGCTACCATTTCTACTGTTCGGCAAGGGACCAAGTTCCAATCATAAGTGATAGAGTCCAAGTCCGTGAAACTATCAAGGGTACCCCTGAATAAAGCTGCAGGGTCCTTCATCCTCACCCATTTACCTGGGCAGGTGGATCTCCCTGTGGCCAACTTCGCTGCATCAGAATTGGTCCGACTGTATCCATTGAAGGCATGTGACCAAGGAAAAGGTGGTAGCCCTCCTCGGCGAGCAAGTACTTGCTTGCCCGACCGAAGATCAGACGCACTCTTTGAAGATGAAATGGGTTTGGCGGCATCAACGAGCAGAGAATCCAAGTCTTTGGGCGCTGGAAGTGCCAACCTTTTAAACAAGTCCAGAGGCAGATAGACAGGTGTACCAAGCGGATGCACTGGTGTCATTTCAGACTTCCTATAAGACTCCTGGATTTTGATAGAACACCACAGCAAAATCCAGGGTTAATTATCAACTTTCCCCTAATTATAAGCTCTACCACTAAAAGATCTGCGTTGAGCCCGAAGATCAAGCAAATGAAGCTCAGGAGGCTTCGCATAGTTCAGTGACAATTTTTATTATCAAATAACAATATTTACAAGAAAGATATCGGATTCACCCAAGCACAAAGATCCAAATAGTAATGCATCAATGGAAACTTAACTCTTAATACAGACCTCATTACATGAAGACAGTTCCACTTTGTTCGGATCTCCAGAGTCATCATCAACTGCACTTTCTTCCAAGGAAGCAGAGCTCAATAAAGAGCTGCATACTTTTATGTCCGGGTTATCAAAATCGGGAAGGTTCTGGGATTTGCTAGACTTTACTGGTTGAAGCATACAGCAGACCTTTCTGACCGACTGTATTATAGCTTCGTTCGCATTTGCTGCTTTCTTCCCCTTTTCTTTGCCTAAGATGGGACACTTGATTGTACCCTCAAGGATCTCTTTCAGTGATAGATCATTGACAAGCTTCATAACATCGTGGATATCTGACTTCAGACCATATACTCCTGTAATGAATTGAAATAACATATTTAGCACCTAAAACTTTCAAGACAGCTTCAGAAACAAAAGTAGCAAAACTGATTGGACAGGAAATGCAGAAAAGTAGAGCATCACACGAAACAAACAGAATAGAGATCTGTAAGGTCTATACTCATTGGTCATTTCTCTAGCGAAAAGATATGTAACTGGACCACCACACCCACTTCAGGCCAGATCCACCATGCTGCACAGTTAAACTTTGCCCTTTTGATACGATAACCAATTTGTGGTGCATTTATTGAAGTTCGCCGTTGAAAGACTTTCCGTACATTATATCGCTACAGCATTCTATAGCGGAATATAACTAGCCAAAACACTAATAGTGTGAGCAATACATATTGAGTTGTTTCTTATTCATTGACAGATGAAAATCTATGAGAACCATGCAGACAAACCTAAATGCAACTTCCCCATTCACAGCCCCCGCTTTACAATGGATTTTGCCTAACAGACTGTGTCCTTTAGAATATACTGTAGTCCTATTCCACAAGACTGTATCTTCGATGAGGGCTAGAATCTTGATTTACAAGATTATAATCTTCGCCAAAAGAAAACTAGATCAGAATCTCCATTTAACAACTAAAAACCAGGAGAACATGCTCTATATTCAGCTCCATTAAGCCTGAACTGACCTCAAAGACTGTCTTGAGCCAAGCCAAGCTCAACAAACTACTATTTAGCTGGTGTTCCTTCTTTTGCCCAATCTCTTGACCTGATGGACAACAGTAATGATTATCCACTAACTTGAGCTCGTTGTAGAGTGATAGGAGACAGAGGGTCCCATTGTCAACATGCAACATGCAAATACTTGTCCAACTATAACCATATCCTACCACATAAGTCCAATTATTTCACCTCTCTCCTTAAGGATTATACTTTATTCCTGGAAAACCTCACAGCAGACTAACCTTTTACAGTAACAACCACCTTCAGCCACATGGATCATGACCAAACCCATGTTTTAACCAATCAAACAAAAAAGCGGCCATGTCAATGATGTCATGCCAAAGGAACCACGCCTATTGAGACGCAATTCTCTGATTCCATTCACGTTTCATAGCCAAGACCAGAGACAGAAATCAAAAAAACTATTTCACATGTGGAGATTTGTAACTCAACGTGCTTGGCCTCTATCTTCAGTTTGACAAAACTAAAACAATTATTTGGTCAAATAGAAAATTTAGAGAGCATCATTCTTTCCCCAAAATATTTGGGAACTTAGAATCTCCCCAAACATTTTCAGTTATATTCTGTTCAATATATAGGCATCATTTTCTTTTTTTGGGGGGGAAACCAGAAATGCCTGCAGCAGAAAATATCACACACCGGATTATCAGGACTCACACATACATAATATCCTGCAAATTGCATGGATAGTATATCGTATTTGATGGTAGCAACTCGCAAAGCTTCTCTCTGAAAAGCTATTCAATAAAATCATGGAAACACCCAAAACTTTCATTAAGGTCATTAGAAAATTGAGTAAAACCTTTTCTGACAACTATAATAGCAAATAGAACCACGCATGCATGTAAGCAGCCAGCAAACAGCGCAACCATTTGTTAGCCAGTAAAAGAAAGCTGAATCCAGAAAATGAAATTATGCTGTGTAACAATGGCATACCTAGAGCATTGCTGCCAGCTGTCGATAAGTTAGAAACCGAAGAGCATCCCTTCACGGGGAAATAATCACTTTTAGTCCTCAGGGGAAACTTGAAATTTCTCCTATCGCCACGTTTGCTACCTATATTCCTTTGTTTGCCTGATTGACTCCTCTCTTTGATAGACACAGTAAAACACGAAAAGACAAGGCAGTTACTAGACACTCTTGCGTAGTGTAAACATCATCTGAGGTCATGGAAAGATATTCATTGAGTCATAAAACCTGTAAAAAGATGGCATAATCCATAGAGGTCAATCCTCACAACCTACCACTTGGGACTGGAATGAATAATGAGCATATGTCGGAAAATATGTTTCCAAATTGCCGGAAAAGAAACCATGAGAAACCGTGGCAAATAAGGTCGTCCCTGAGTTACTTGTTGAAATTATACGAGTTTGATCATGCAACTTTACTTTCGTTTTGGTCGCTCCTAAACACTGTAATTTACAGAACCAAAGATGAAAGTAAAGGGGACCAAATTAACTTTTTTTTTTGAAGAAAATTAATCATTACCTAGAAAGGTACTTTTAACCAAAGCTTTGCTGGATAAGTCTCCTACTTCATGAGCATCAGTAATTCTTGAACTTGAAGATTCTTCTTCTCGAGTTATGCGTGCTCTTTTGGAACATTTACCATTACTTCTTGAAACCTTGCCTGCTTTAAGTTGCAATTGGCGTTCATCGCCACCAGGAAGCTGGATAAATTTTGTGTGGCCAGTTGAAGGATTTGGACAGAAATCTTTGTTCTTGAAACTGGGCAGCAAATCATTGTGCCCGCGATATCCAGTGGCCGCAATTTTTCCCTCAAAAAGTGACTTAGAAGCATGGGCAGTGCCTGCCACATCTGAAAATGATTATCCCCAGATAGTAAGTAGCAGCACTAGAATAGCACAAACCAATCTTTAGCTGCAAACAGAAACAAGTGAGACCACATTTACACAATGTCAAATGAGCAACTTAGATCTCTAGTTTCTAGTTGAGTGTAATCAGATGGAGAATGAATGCTCAAATATATCTCCGGAAAGTTCATATCCAGGTCTTTGAGTAACAGAGAAATCCCAGGAAAGAAGTAATAGCACCAAGAAGGGTAAATCTAGTACCATAAGATCACCCTAAATATACAATAAGCAATTATTGTCCATCATCAAATCAACTGCATCACATATTATTCCTAGACTAAGACAATAACTCTCTTCTTGGAATATCACTTCAAGATTTCTCTAGTTTAAAAGGAAACTTGGGAGCAAGAGAATAACTTTATAGTACACTGTCCGTCTTGTTCCATTAAGTCTGGGCCAAAAGAATGAAACCCCCAGCACTACTCTGGAGCATTTCCTGGTTTTGGGTATACGCATGCTAGCTGCATTGGGACTACTGAGCTGAGCTAAGACGTATGGAAACGCATGATAACATTCGCAAGCAATTCTATGAAGTACCCTGCCTTCAGCTAAGCAGAGTCTCCAGGAAAGCACCAATCTCTTCAACCTACAGAATGACAAACTGCTAATCAACACGTATACAAAAACTAACTTCACATACAATCTTACACTTTAACCCGCGGATTTCCATCTACCTAGATAGTTCAAAACACAGCTACTGATTATCCGGTGGGAGCCAGCACAGTGATGTATGCAAAAATTGTTTTTGAGTGATCCTTAACATCCGATGTTCCCAAGTAAGGCATAGCACCTGCTCCTCTGCCTTTAGATAGTCACGCAGTGCAGAATCTTGGGCGTAAAATGCAGATTTTGAAACCTTCCGGGCAGTTAATGACTTCATGTCGGGAATAGTAACCGATACCTAAAACTTCTCCGCGGTCAATTTTGCCGGTCAGAGGTTCTAGAGATTATACCTTTTTCGCCGTGAAGCGCACTGAACCGCTCAATCGAGGGGGGGCTTGCGAGCGTGACGGGGCGGTCAAAATCGCGATGCTCAGCTTCCTTCACAGTGGGCCCAACCAAAGCTCTACCGAAGCCATCCGAGCCCATGAGCTTACACACTGGTGCTCCCGCCACCACATCAACCGGATAGGGCAGCTCCACTGCGTCCATCGCTGCCGGGGAGCGAACACACCACCATGCTCGGAGATCCAAGAAACCCTAGCCGTCGATCATAACACTGCCGGCTCGGCCACTGATTCGGGAGGAATCGGAAGAGGAAGGGAGGGGGAAATGGAGGGCCGGAGCTCGGCGAGCATGAGTGCGGCGAGAGGAGGCGAAGGCGGGGGGGTAGATTTCTAGGGCACGAAACGGGGGAGCCAAAGGCGGAGATATTTATAGTTTTCGGGAAAAGGGTGTGGAATTGGCCCGTCGGTGGGGTATATTGCGGTGCGGTGGACGTCACCGTAGTTGCCTACGCTCGCTCGGCCATTGTTCTTTGGCAAGGGACTTCACGTGGCGTTATCTACTATGCTCTAAAGGGGGCGGTGAGTGATCCACTGTATTGCAGCGCACCATTAGAGCTGGGGTAGCCGGCAGTGATTGGATGTACTTGAAGTGCTGGCATGGGAATCAACGGACTGCATTAGCAGCATTTCTCCAAAGGGTTTATTACCGTGCGTTTGATTTCAGAGTTAAAATTTCAAATTTGTAACTTTGATTTTAGTTATGAAAAAGAAAAAAAAAATGTAGGGCCTGTGGACCCCATCAATTTTGTTGTGTAGTTTATTGGGTAGTGTATAAGATTGTATATTGAATAATATATGGGCCCACCAATTTGACTTTGAAAAAGTATGTTTTGTTGTATAGTGTATTAAATTAAAGTTAAAGTTAAAATTTTAAACCACAACTCCGAAACCAAACGGAGTGTTAGATTTTGATAAGAGGACATTTTTAGTTATTAATCTTGTGTTTTTATCATTTTGATCATAAATATCTCTTTTGGCTATTTTTTATCCCTAATTTTTCGAGTTTTTTTGTCACTTTAGCCCCACAGTTACATTTTGCGTTAACTTTGCTAACATGCATTTAAAACATAATTTTTTTTAAAAAATTTAAGTTAATACAAACGAAATTAAAAGGACAAAAACAAAAAGAAGGAAGGGCGAGATTTGTGAAGCCTCCCAAATCAAGAGAAATCAAGGGATGGAGACTTAGGATGCTCTACCAACAAAGAGTGACCGGCTAGAGAGCCCTACCAGCAAGGAGGTAATAGATAATGCAGACTTAGGATGCTCGGCCATTTGTGTAGCAGTGTCAAATGGTGACAAAATGGGAAAGCTATTCTAATATTATGTAAATAGACAATAACTATTAGGATCAACACCATCGCCTATACTTTTATAAATGCATATGGCACTCTTACCTTTTAAAATAAGGTTCTTGTTGAGGTGCGTCTTATATTCAGCTCGAAGACCATGAAAATAGCAATGAGATCAAATGAAAAAGGAAGAGCGAGATTTGAGACATTTTTTATTGAAAAATTCACGTTTGGAGAGTTTTATTCATTTAGTGGGTCCACACCGTTTCGAATTGGATTAGTGACCCGTTAGGTTTTTATCTACTAAGATACAAGAAAAAAAGGTCTCTATTCCAGCTCGACGATGATGATGTGGCATGCCTAATCCCTCATAATAAAATATTATTCTTGATTATGTTTTAAATTACAAACTACCATTGTTTCTATTCAAAACTTTTTTCGGAGGATTGACTTCGGGATGAATAGCATTACTCTTTCCATTTTTTTTATATCTTTTGAATTTTTAAATGGGGTATAAAAACCTCTAGGAATATTAGAGATATTTTTGTAATATCTTTTGAATAAGGAAATGTATTAGAATTTTAGGATATCTTTGATATATTAAGAGAGTATTATATTTATTTAAAGGGGAAATGATCTTGTATCAAAACAACAATTGTGAATTTGAGAAGCCACATGTTATTCTCTCGGGTATTCTCAGGTTGAATTATTTAAATGGTGAGGATTGTGAGGATCGTGAGACATTTTTTAGATTGAATCTTGTAACGCGAGCCAAAAAACACGAATATGATCTCAATACTGTAAACCCTGATTTTTACATGCTTTATCCGTGAATATTTCCATTAGTTTAGCGAGTTTTACTACGTATTGTTGTATTATTTTTTTTCTTTTCTCGGTCTAAATTTTTCAATATTGTCCTTCTTCCTAATATTCTAACCACTCTTATTTTTGCCGACGTGATTGCAGATTTGACGCTACGTGTGAAGTCGATTAATGTGATATTGTCATTTAATATTCATGATTTTTTTTTCAAAAATGTTTTTAAATCGGAAAATTAAAAAAGAAAATTATGAAAATAGAAGAAAAGGAAGGTTGGACGGTTAAATTGAGAAGTATTAATTTATCGTATTATATATCTATCACTACTTATATATATTAGAAAAGAGGTGATTGGTGTGACATTCACTTTCCTACATTGCCCATAAAAAGATAGCAAAATTAATCTCGAACCATTAGATCAATGGTGTATTAGTAAATTTACACATTACTTCCATCCGTTCACCAATACTTTCTTCCACAATTCTCTCTTCATTTTCTCCCCTCCGTCCATTTAAAAGTTAACTCGTTTTTATTTATTTTTATTCATTTCATTATTACTTAGTTACGTCTTACAGCGTGTAGGACGGGTATCATCTCGTAATATTTAAACTGAATCTTTTATCGAAATAAAAAGATTTTTCAAATGAGAAAGAGGTGCAGTGTAATAGCTAATACCCTCATTTGGTAACCTAGAAATTTCAGTAACCTAGAGATTTCAGGTTCGATTCTCATAAGTGAAACTATTAGGTCATGAGCTTCATATTGTAAAAAAAAAAAAAAATTTTCAAATTTATTTGTGTAATTATAATTTTCATGCTCCGTTTAATTTTGCAGTTAAAATCATAAAAATTTTAATTTTAACTTTAAGTCAACACACTACACAATAAAAATACAGAATTCTCAATTTTAACTTTAACTCAATACACTACACAATTATTTATCATTTTTCACAATCAAAATCAAAATTACTTTAACTCTCAAATGCACCATCAAATTTTCTTCTTCGTTTTTTTTTCCAGCTGGGAAAACTAGAATTAAACGAAAAACAGCTAAAATAATTCTCCAAACGCCACCTGAGCGAGGGAGTCAGGTCAGTTAAATGTCGCTATTTTTGCCGTAAACGTGGGCGTCGTGCTGCGAATAGCCGAGAGAGAAGCTCAGGGGGCGGGGAACCCGTGGCGTTACGGCGGGATGGCCAGCACGGCGATAAATTCCCCACCGCCTTCCTCCGCTGTCAGCACTTTGTACCAACTCTCCGCCTCCATGGTGAACTCCTTGAGAGTCGCAGCCGTCCTCGAGCGGCTCTCGATGCACCTCGCTGCTCCTCCCGACCCTGCTAGCACTCAGCATGCCCACGGCGTCGAGTACTACAATCTCCTGCTCTCACTCGCCAGGTCCTTCCCCTTGCCTTCTCCCACTCCTCATTGCTCGCTTGTATAGGCTTTTCTCGCTTCCAGAACAAGTTCATCTCAGTCAGCGTGCTCTGATTTCTCCAATTTTCTGCTTTTGTTCCTTTTCCCCTTCACTCGTTCTATTTGTCCGAGGTGGGTTTTTGTCGGAAATCTGAACAATTTAGGCTAAATTATGCATGAAATTGTTTGTTTAGTATCAAAAAATTTGCTAGAGAACCAGCCGAGGCCGAATGTTTTGGAGATCCCTGTCCGTTGAGCTTGAGTTCCCTGTTTTGTGGACTTGGACTACGGCGTCTTTCCAGTTTTCCTTTACAATGGAGTTGAAGTTTGTAAATTGATGCTTATGCTCAGTATGGGTACCGATCTATCGATTCACTTTCTGCTTTTCATTGTACTGATTTTTTTTTTAATTTTTTTTTCAAAATCAGAGGGATTGATTACGCAGTAGCAAACAATGATATTCCAGAGAAGGTTGCACATATACCGGAATTACTCAAAGAGGTGCTTTGAGCAAGCTTTCCATTTGATAACGTTTGAGGCTTTTTCCCTCCGTGAATTGCCGCTTTTTACTGTATATATATGTTGTTACCTTTTGATTGGAAATAAGACATGCCTTTTTTTCTGTTTCTGTTATGATGTAGCATGATAGATGTTGAAAGCAAACTCAATCGAGGCAGGCTAACCCCTTTTAATTCGGACTGTTCATGTGGTCTGTTAAATTTCTTGCAGTTTGTCATTGTCGTCCCTCTATAGAGAGTATTATTGTGCTAGGTTGTCCACGCTGCACATAGCTTTCGTGCCGTGAAGGGGAGCTATTTAGGGAATTGTACATGTACATGGAAGGAATATTGATCTCATATCTTAATATTTGGTATCAGTTGGCTGTTCTCTGTAGCACAGAAATAATTGTGTTCTCTGCCGTTATTCTTATCTGTCGTTTCCTTGTTATGTGCCTTGTTGATGGAATTGGCTCTGCTATATAATCATGTAATGTGTCCTGTATGGTGAAGAGAAATATGAATTCCTTGCATAAATTAGGTGTGGTTCGTGGCTACTTACAGGATAAATTAAAAAGCTGTTTGTGGTCAGCACATTTTACTGGAGACACCTTTTGTAGCATATCATGCTTTGCTCCTTGTACTACCACTGCTCAGAGCTAATGTTGCAAGTGAGGTCTAAGCCAAGTGTTCACTAGTAAACTCTGCATGTCTGATTGCATTTTGTTCTGTACCTGATACCATAGTAGGTGAAATTAGAACTGGGCTTACAATGATTAATTTTTCTGTACATGATGTTAGACTCATGTTTATGGTCTTGCCTTGAGAGCTTGCAAAATTAGAACTCGGCTTTCCTTTTCTTTTGGAGGCTAGAAAACTGTGGCTAAGTTTTGATTGGGAAAATATGTAAAAGATAAAATTCTAATTGGCAGTTGAGATGCTTTCATTAATGAGAGATAAGCTTTCACTCTCTTTTGGTTTTCCTCAAATTTTGTTGTGAAATGCCACTTATTTGCATTTTGCACCTAGAGGGCTACTTTCCATGCTTTGAAAAAAAGTGTAGTACGAGAAAAAGGATCCCTTGTTGCTTGTATGATAGATTAATAGTTTCCCTGGATATATGTGTGCTTTATGCTTCTCCTAGCCGAACTTTTCCAGAATCCAGGCTTCTTTGTAACATAAATTAGCTTCGCTTTCATGCGCTCTGTTATACATGGGATGCTATATGCTCAACTTGCTAGAGGAGTCTCATATATATATGTGTGTGTATTTGTAATTATATGCATATGTGCTCATACAACGATACCTTCTTGTACATGTTTTTGGGCAAGTAGATTTGCCGACGGAAAAGTGATGCTTGCTCACAAGCACTCGTCATGGTATTGATGATCTCTGTTAAGGTACTTAAGACTCTGGTACTTTATTTCCTTAAGCTTGATATTGATCAAGAAGAAGGATTACTTTTTCTACTCTCTTTTGCACAATAGAATGCTTGTAAGGTTGGATGGTTTCCGGAGAAGGAGAGGCAAGAGCTCTTCGCCCTCTTTGATGATGTATGCTTCTTCTTCTGCTTCTGAAGAGTTAAATTCAGTTCAATGGACTGCCAGTAACATTGGTTTTTGGCCGTAACAATCATTTTTGCGCATATAGGTCGGAAGCTGCTTCTACAATCCAAGAGATATTAGTGAAACCTATGATTCTCTTTATACAATTTCAACAATTTTTGAGAGGTAGGGATTTTATTGTTCGGTAATCTGCAGAATTATCTACTCCTTACCTTCTTTGCGGGTTTTGTTTCTACAGATACTATCCACAAATGAAGATTGGTGAGATACTTGCAACACTTGAAGTAAAGGTAGCACACCATCCTCCTTTGATCATTATTATATTTCCTAAGTAGCAGTCGTAATCGTGATTTTTTTCATCTGTTTGTAGCCTGGATATGGGGCCTATGTCAGCGATTTTCACGTTTCGAAGAATACAGCACATTCTCCAGATGAAAAGATAGTAAGAATCTTTCCATTTAATGATTGTTAATGTTTCCTGATACGCTGCTGCTTACCATAATGTCTAACTCCTAAATTTTCTTCAGAGATTACTTGTGGCGCAGACAGATAAGCTGGGGACTTCTGCCTGCATAATAAGCCCTCCACAAGTAAAGTATGATATATATGTTAGCTGCCTCACCTTACACTGCTTTGAGCTGTTTTTAGGTTTCTGACACCTAGTTCCAACCTCTGTAGCTTTCTCTTAAATGGAAAAGGGGTGGACCGGAGAACTAATATTTTCATGGTATGTATCATTCTGCTTGTCTTTTGTGCGCTTTAAGGCATTAAGCCTTCAATATTCACTTTAACTTATCCCCTGTTTCTGCATTAGGATACTGGGCCTCAAATGCCCACTAATGTTACGTCAATGCTCAAGTATGGAACCAATCTTCTCCAAGCTGTGGGCCAGTTCAATGGTAAACTACTCCCCCTCTCCTCCCCACCCCCCCCCCCCCCCCCCCCCCCCCCCCCCAAAAAAAAAAAAAACCAAAAAAAATTTGAAAAAAAAAAAAAAAACTCTTATGATCTTGTCGGAAGTTCTGGCTGACTGATTTTTTTGTTCCCCCCCCCAAGGCCGTTGTTTGATAGCTCTTGCTTTTATGAGTGTGACGTCGCCACTTGATTCTAGTGAGCTGAAAGGTTATGTTTCACCAACTTTAGCTGCGCAAGATTCAGGTAACCCTGATGGAATAAGGACAGAAGTATATACTTTAGGATTGCTTTTTATTCTTTTCTATGCACATTTCAGCACTTTGCAACTTCTTTTTCCTGTAATATGGGTTCTTTATATGCCCACCGGTAATATATTTCGTTCTTGCTAATTTCAGACTCTGAAATTATTGAGGGGCCATCAAGAATATCTCTAAATTGTCCCATTAGGTATGTTCTGTATCTGGCGCAATTTTGTTTCTGTTTTTCATCCTTTTTGTTCAGTGAATCTGTTGATTACCTGGGGCATTCCATCTCTGTGAATGTACTGGACAGTAGTTTGAGTCCTAGATAAACATATCCACTCGCTAACTTTTAGGTCTACAGGCTTATGTTTGCTGCTTATCTGCCCATGATTCAGTATATATCTGTGCATTCTTTTTTCTACTGTCCACTGTTCCATGTCAGTAAGTAGAAACTTGTATGCCTTATGCCCGTCTAATGAGCTTTCTATTTGGACAGCCGTTCACGTATTAAAGTTCCTGTGAAAGGACACTCATGCAAACATCCTCAGGTGAGTTACACCTATAAATACACTGTGCATTGTTTATTATGCCCCAGCTGTAAACGTTGGTTTTCTCAATAATAATTGTTTATGTTCTGTTCAATTTCCCTTCAAAAGTTAACTTAAAAATGCTTGCTTCAGTGTTTTGATTTTAGTAATTTTATCGGCATAAATTCAAGACGGCCAATGTGGCGCTGCCCGCATTGCAATCAGTATGTTTGCTTCACTGATCTCTGCATTGATCAAAACATTGCTAAGGTATATCTGCGACTGCTACTGTTTGTCTGATATTTCCCCAAATCTGGTAAAAGATTGATCCACTTCTATTTTCTTTTATAATATATTATTATAAATTATGTTTTCTCCCATACAGATCCTCAAAGAGGTGGGTGGTGATGTCACTGGCGTCATGATCTCTGCTGATGGGTCATGGAAGGCTGTCATGGAGAGCGACGGTGATTTTGATATCATACACAATAAGATCTCTACGGCAGAAGGATCTACTGACCCTCCACCTGTAAGTGATGTTTTTGACCTTACAGAGGACAATGATGAGATGGATGTTACTGTCAACATTGAAGATGAAGACACGAAACCACGGGGTTTAAACCAGACTCACATTGTCAACCGTGATCCTGTTCATCCAGAAGGCGACTTCTGGTCGGGAGCTCTTGCAGGGCCAACAAATTCAAATGCAGGGTTGGACCCACAAGTTGCCGGTGGTGGAGCATTTGAGCCAATTATGCTTTCAAACCTCACATCTCCTGCTATTACTGATTCCATTTCTTCAGCACTCAATAATCAAGGGTTTCATGGGCTCAGGAATATCAGTTCCGGGGAGTCAATATTGCAAAGTCAGCTCTCTGCTGCAAATACTTTGCACTTACAGCAGTCAGTAATGGTAAATTCCATTCTGAATAACGAGAATGGGTATGGGAACAGGCAGCCAATTCCAGTGAATGTGACTAGAACTCCGACAGCAGTGCAAGCCCTGCCAGTTCAGCACCAAACACCAAATCCGCTGCTGAGATCAAGAAGTGATATGAACCCAGTGATCCTAAACAGTTCTTCCATAGCTTCTACTGCCACCCTTCCTCTGGCCCAGCAGCAATTTTTGAGATCTATTCCATCTTCATCTCCATCGTCACTTCACCCAGCCAGGACACTGCAGGTTTGATATCTCTCTTAAATTGTTGCTTGCGTTATTTCTTGGGTTCATACTTCAGTCCACTAGGATCTTTGGTATTTTAGAAGACTATTTACTATAATTATCCTCGGTCAAAAAGCATTACAGCCAAAACATAGTCGGGTTTTGTTTGGTTCTAGTAAATTGGTAAAAATTTTCTGGTTTCTCCACTTCCTTATTTTTGTTTAAAAGAAAATGAGGAAAGCAAGTAATGAATTGTTTTGGATAGCGCAGCCCATGACATGATCTCAAAATATCTTGCAAACTGCAGTCCACCACAAAATTCTCTTAATCTTCCATTTTTCGAGAAAATTGAAATGGTGGAGAAGTTAGAGCAATTTAGTGGAACCAGATAGAGTCATAGAGATGGGAGGCAATCAGGTTTTAATTATACACATCTGCTGTGTTCAATTTGTAACCCCTTTTTGAAATTCTGAGGGTAATACATTTTCTCTTCCTCAATTGGTTCAGCAGGCTACGAATCGCTCGGCTAGTCCTGCTCTGCAACAGCGTCCCAATCAACTCCAAGCTTGGCCTGGAACATCCACTGGACTCTTTATGGGATTCCAAAACCAACATCTACAGCAAGCCCTGAACCAGACCATGCTGCCTCCAATGAGCCAGTCCCCAACTACCCCCAGATACCCCATGACTCGTTTTCAGACTCCATTGGTCCAAACACCCACGACAAGTGGGGCCCCACATTCGAGATTCCAGATTCCCTCTCATCAAGGTAATCCTTCCCATAGGCAGCATGCGCCACCTCCACAGATAGGGATTTCTCGACCTCCTGGCTTTAGAGCGCCTACACCGAGCGAGGAGCAAAGAGGGAACAGCACTGCAGGAGGTCAACCATCCCCGAGGGTTGATGGGTCGGGAGATTTGGCATCGGAGCAGAACTGGCGGCCTGCAGGCCGGATGCGAGGTAGCATAACTGGGCGACCTTTCTCAGATGAAATTAGCCAGCTCGTGATTCAACCGACACAGCCAACTCGACCTAGTGGATCGCTAGCACCATCAAATCCCGTCTCCGCCTCTTTGAGCGCTCCACCCCATTTGCGGGCTTCAATGTCAAATAACAAAAATACTAGCACAGGTGATGCACAAAAAAACCAGTAACGGAAACTTAGCTATTTCATGGGGTGAAGAAGATCGGGTTTCTGCTTGAGCTGTGGTACCGATTAGATTGTATATGGGTTAGTCGATCGGATCACATGCAGTCAGAACTAGCTTTTGACATCATGAAGGCTGCTTCTACGTGGTTGGGGTGTTGAAATGTTGTTTATGTTCTGGGTTAGCTTTACGGGTTAATCTCGAACATGACTTGGGGGGGGGGGGGTGGGGGGATGGTGGTTCACAATCACGCATGCATGCTAACGCAGGTGACTGTTTGCTATGGGTCAGAAACACACATGCTAACCTACGGGCATAGGTTGTGTCTGTTTGCTATGGCTGTTATTAGCTGAGTGACTATAGCTAAACATTTGGTCGATGCCCCGATATCTCTTTTGTATGTAAAAAGTGTTTTGCAGTCTTGGGATATGTCTCCGTTTGGTCCACTAATTTTGACGGTTTTGGTTATGTCCAATTTCGTCATCAGGCCTTCGGGGAAAAGGTTAATGCCATCCTTCGGTCATATTTTAGCCACTAACGCTGTTGGCAAAAGTTATTTTATTTGAAGTCAATCTATGAGGGGAAAAAAAGAAAAAAAGAAAAAAAGAGAGAGAGACGTCAGTTCTGGACGGTATATGATGTGGTATTACATAATAATTATGTTACAGATTTGATACCATTTGTTACGATGTGTTTAACAATCATTGACTTGTGATATTACATGCTTTCTCCTAGAACTGACCAGTGCCACCACCCTCTCCCCTTAGCCGGCCTGGAAGTCATAAAAGGGGCAATTGTCTAGGTCGATTTACTTAACTCGACTAAAATCATCAGTTATCCTCTTTGTACATCGCTCTTCCTCTCTATCGCTATTTACTTAACGCACCGAATTGATGAAAATATCAACTCGCAACTATGTATAATGGTGGGAAGAACTAACTAACGAAATTCTCGAATTAATCGTACAGGTTTATTGTCTATTATTTGTGTCCTTGATAGCCAATTAATTCGTTTGTTGCAATCTCACTAATGCTTTCTTACGCCATGTTTATGAGGTTGGTAGAACGCGAAAAATTTGCTTACCCGAAAAAAAAAAAGGCAAAAAAAATTCGCACACAGAAGACAATCTGCCGGTTAGGTGTTTACAACAGCAAAACCTCATTGATGCGTGTTATAATCAGATATGGCATCGTGCTCGACTAGGGATGCCAATGGTATTGGTGGAAAATCATATTCGCGAATAACTACATCATCGCACCAAATAGTTATGGTATGGATATGATTTTTAATTTCAAGAAGTGCGGCGGTATAGTGCTGATGTGATTTTGATGAAAAAATCACGGATAAAAATCACGCTGCAATTTTATGTTTCTACGCATATAGATTAGACTAATATTTCAACCAACTTTCCAAGCCCAATCTCAATCTCACTTGATTTCCTAATCAACTTAATAAAAATTAATAAAATGGTAGGGATAGAATACTAATTTATGGATAATTTTTATTTAGTAGGTTTTTGTATTGTTTATTTCTTTAATTGCTATGTCTTTCTTGATTTTTATTTAATTTAATTTTGCGGTGCAGTGCGGTGCGCATAACCACGATTTTTTAGTGGTGCAAATATGATTTTTAATTTTCAAAATCATGGCAGACGTGATGCGGATACGGTGCATGGTTTTAAATCGCGATATGATTGCGGTTCTCGAAATATCCGCACCATTACCGCACAGCTGCCGTCCCTATGCTGGACTCGTAATTAGGCAGAAGAAGGCAATACAAAAACGGCGGCTATGGGCTCGGGCCACTTGTTGCCTTGTCGATTAATAGTATTACTCATAGCTGAATTATTATAAATACTGATCTTATGCATCAAGATTACTAATGCATAAATTTGGTCCTGCAGTTTTTTATCAGACCAGTAATGGACCGAGAGGAAAGCTAAGAAAGCGAGTCTACCCCCTCAAAATTACCATTTCTTTATCCAAAAATTCGCTTATATTCACTTAATTTTACGGTGAATTTCTCATCTTTACTCCTAATATTCACCCCTCAAAGATTTTGCGCCCCTCTTACTCGGAATCCTAAATCCCTCCTTGCACGGGACTATATATGGTCCACTTTCTTGCGTGTTGCGTTAATTAGCTCTCCAAGAATGAAGCAAGGACGAGTTCCAGTATGAAGGTTAGAATCATTATCTTACAAACTTTTCCTTTGCATATTACTAGTGTCATCAATTAATTAAGAGCCTAATTTTATTTCTTGGCTACCTTATCTCTATCTGTACTACCTATAGGGAAGAGGTACTATTGGTGTCACTTTTTTTTCCCCTCTAAAAATGTCTAATACCTAGCGTAAAAGCGAATAACCTGTCACAAGCCCATTGATTCCGCAGAATATCGAAACTACGACCTTCAATTCCCTATTGATTATTCGAATTTCTAGGAAATCGGCATGATTAAAAAACGCTCAAATTACACAAAAGAAATAAACTTTTCCAAAAATTGCATAAAATACTCAAATAACATAAAATTGCCCGTTTGAGACCATAAATGATGGAATTCGGCCTCAATCACATCTTTTTATGGCTGAAGGCTTGAGTTGTGCTCCGGAGGTCGTTTCCCTCGAGACAGGGTCGTTAAAACCCGTTTTTCTCGAAGTACCGATTTGGCACGTCTTCTGCCGCATCCTATAGCGTTTCGGTACTCGAGTTTAAGTATTGTGAATGGAAAAAATCCATGCTGATAAAACTTTACCTCTTGGTGAGTTGACTCAGGTCGAACTGAATTAGTGAGGACTTATTGGTCTTCCGGATATTAAGTTACACAGCAAAAAAATGCCTAAGACAAAAATACATAAAAAAAGAATTAACGGCCACTGGATCTAGGGATCAATCAGTAATTTTAGATTCTTTCCATAATTACCAACTACTCGACTACTACCATCATTCTTTCTAAGGTGAACTCCGAAGCCATGACTTCATCCCATAAGGGTTTTAAACAATCTCGAGAATGGAGGTTCATCTCTTGGGTTAAATCCAACAGTGATTGGCTCAAGCTTAATACGGATGGTGCCTCGAAAGAGAACACTGGAGCTGCGGGAGTGGGAGGTCTACTTCAGGAAATTGATGGAAGATGGTTGAGCGGTTTTGCTCACAATATAGGGATCGAGTCGGCTGTAATGGCTGAATTTGAGAGTTAGGTTACAGGAAGATCATTTTAGATGTGGATTCAAAACCAGTCCATTGACTGCTTATGTCAGATAACAATGGTGCTCCACATGTGGCTGGTCTTGTTCACGCTATTCGAATGTTACTTAACTAGAATTGGAGTGTCAAGGTCCATCATACCTACAACGAATGGAATGTCTGCACTGATTGGGTGGCTCATATGGCAACGCAATTGCCACTTGGGTCTCACTTTACCAAAGCTTTGACCAGAATCACTTCGCTGCTATTCGGCGACACCGTTGGGGCTACCTTATCCCGCTTTTGCTTGATGTAATTTCCTTTTAGTTTTGTTGTTTCGCATTTGCTGAGCTGCTGCTCCGATTAGCCTACCGAAAAAAAAAAGACTTTCTAGTTAATAGATCCGAGATTCGATACTTATTATGGGATTATATGTGTTCTTTATTTAGATATTGTGACTTCCTTTTCATTATATTAGATTCATGGATCTCTCTAGTAACAAATAGAAAATAAATTTTAAAACGAAAACAAGTGAATGAGTATTTACATTTTTAATTAAGAAAAAAGATAAACGTACCACCGCACTATGCATGACGTGGTCTAATATACATAATTTGTTCATATGTCACGCTCCTGTTGCGTTACTATCTTGTACGGCTTTAAAAAGGGTTTTTATTTGTCATTCTGCACTGCAAATACATGTGTCGTTGATTGTGGTTGTACTCCAACAATTGCATGGTTTTGACGACTGGGAGGAAGCAAATTCATTCTGCTAGAATCTGGTGAGCAACTGCAGTTGCTTCAGCAGAGGAGCCAAGGTCTCCATGAGCTTCTCACTCGGATGGTTGTGCTTCCCTTCATATGTCGTCACGACGATGCCCGAGTCCGTTGCAAGTCGCTGGATCTGTTTCTTCACATTGCATGTATGGTGCGTGCATCGATAATAGCTCCTGTGTGTGTGTGTGCACATGTCGTTTAAAACGAAACAATTCATTCAGTATGTACATTAAAATTAGAACTTTATTCAAAAAATAAGACCACATCACATGTGTGTGTGTGTGTATAAGGACACGCACCTCAAGTTTCGTGATGATATGATTTTAGGTCGACAATTTTAATAAAAAGGAGCCGAATATTTTGTTTTTCAACAACATATATTTGACCATAGTATTTGTTTCGTTTTGATAGATTCATATATAGTAGAACAAAAGTTAAACTGATCAGATTTCAGACGCAATATCGATTGACATGTCAAAACGTAGTCCAAATTAATCTGGAAATTTGAAATGAAGTTCGCATACTGAATCTTATTTTATGGGTCATTGCTTGCAACTCATTTTATATGCATGTGTAACTTAACCACGCAATATAGAACCCTAAAAAATTCAGATATATAGGACGATGATATGCACATATGTACCTGGGGTGACTACTGTTCTTCACAGCTTTTTGCCCGTACTTCCGCCACCGGTACCCATCATCAAGAACATCATCGGCACTCCGAGTATGGAAAGCAACCCTCTGTGGAACCGATTTCTTCGACCTTCCGGTCACTTTCCTGTTATCAGTAACTCTCGACCCGGCTGCTCCCAAGGATCCATCGTTAGTATTGTTTCCTTCACGACCAACAACATTATTAGCACCAACCATAGAGGTTAAGGACGCATTATCTGCAGGCGCTGGTGAAGTAGGCTTCTGAGAGTCATTGTTGATACCGAACTTCGTCATGGAACCGAAAAGAAAATTATTGACCCATTCCACATCCAAATTGGACAGCTGACAGTACTCTTGTAATAGGTTAGGAGGAAGCAATAATGAAGGGATTTGCAGGGAGTTAATGGCCGACGGGTGGATTGAGCTGCTCGTACCGAGATCTAGGGCTAGAGGTAGTAATGGAACTTTTCCATTCTCCATACCGAATTGAAATAAGGCTATTTGCTCCGATTCAAGCGTCCCCAAGTTAGGGTTTGAGGTTGGTGGAAGGTTAGAAATGGAGTGGAGAGTCCCATATTTATAAGAGAAAAGGCATAAGGTTTTCATAACTTATGGGTAAACCTCAGAAGTGTACGTAGCTAGAAAGCCATATCCACTCCGCCCACCAACTTCTTCAGTTCAACTGCCCTACAAATACTCAAGACCCTGTCTCTTTAAACTCTAGATTTCTTGCATGAGAATTAAGTCGTGACACTCCCGGGATATATAGCTCGCTCGATCGTGTTCCATACCGTGTATTGACTACTAATTCTGTACCATCGTGTTGTGTTATCATACCGTGTTGCTTGTTATTGAAAGTTCGATGTCATAATAATCATGAGACCACGTATTGCCAGTATGATTAAGTATGTATGTCTCGGTTGTGATTGGCTTGAATGATATAGACATACATGTACGTATAATGAATTCTACTGGCGTGTATATGTATGATACTGTTAATTGGCATGGAAAGGGACTTGAAGTACAAGGAGTTTTAATTAGGATATTGTTAAACAACTAAACTATCGATTATTGATGGCTTGAAGAAAAGAGCAATTGAAGATGGTGTGGTAGTTTGGAAAATGCATGCCACTTGGCAACTAATGATAAAACATGAAGATTAACCTTTTCTCGTGGATATGGTTTTGTCCTTCGACCAGCACGCAGCCGCCTTCTTCCAGTTTTCCATTTCGTAAGCAATCGTTGATTGGACTATTACAAAGATCACATATGCATATATATTATTATAGGGAGATTTTGAGATTCAATACCGGTTATTTTAAAAGATTAAGCTCGTCAAATATATCAAGGTGTATTCATTTATTTACAGTTACTCCCCTCATGCGTGCATTAGAATAGATTTGAAAGCCTATCGCTTACAATTTCATCGAACAATGCGTGCACGATCGAACCTGCACTTTTTTTGGGTTACCTTTTGTTCTTTTTCAGTTACCGAACCTGCACTTTGATATCATGTGAATTTTTAAAATGGCACAATTATCTAATTTTAAATTAGATTAATATTGTTGATACGACTTGATTTATTTATTCAATAAGATATGTGTAATGTTTGCATTACACAATTCTTTTGCTTTTTGCCATAAGGGAAGCAATGAACATAAGTCTGAGAGGTAGATTATAGACTATGCAATTAATAATTAACCTCATAGATCAAATGAATATACTGATCTAAAAATTTTCGCATGATATCAAAGCTCATGTTCAAATCGCTGTGTGCACGTGTAGCCCCCCTATTGAACCAATTCCATGTAATATGTCTTCAAGATTATTTTAATGCATGTGGGAAAGACAGTATTAATTAGGTAATAGTAAGCAGGGCATTAGATGTCAACATTAACTTTTGAGTAAAGAAAACCTAGGCCCAAACGCGCGGGCTAGTATTAAGAGAGGATTGACCACTTATAGCATAAGCTTATAAATGATATTAAAATGTTCACGACTAACAAATATTCACCCATGATTGCGTTAACATGACTCATCTCTTAACTATGATTTATTTCTTATTAATTCTATTTCAATTAAAATTCTTAATTTTGATTCTCAAATAAGTTGATAATGTGCTACAAAATAGTTAATTGAATATTTTTGTGTTTCCAAAACAATTAGATTTCCATATTTTGTAGGGTATAAAAGTTTGTGCTTTATTTAAGTGAATATACTAAGAACGTTTATAAACATATAATTATTTTTAAAAATCTTTTTTTTGAAACTATATGATATAACTTTTCATATTCCGTAACTAAAGAGTTTTTAGAATTTCATGATGATGATTATGTGAGTTAATAATACTACGACATTTTGAGCATTGTGATTGGTGAGAACTTCAAGAGTCATTCAATTATGAGCTAGCTACATCCTACATGGTATTGTCCGGTGCTTTGTTCTAGTATTTATAATTATATATAGATGCTAAATCCTCTCCCACCCAAAAAAAATGTTAAATCATCCTAAATGGTGTGTCGAAAATCATTCTAATTCAAATTCTCACTCACATCTAATAAATAGTCTTTGGATATTGTGAAAATTACAACTTATGTCATTGAGAGTGGAATTTTAAATCACGATAATTTTGAAGTTGATTAATTATTAGGAGGATATAGCAGCACTCATAATTAAAAATTAATACTTTACACTAAAATATTTTTAAAAAATTTATAAAATAAAAAATTTCGAAAAATGAGAAGAAGGGAAAAAAAAAAGATGCAACCTTTCCTGTGTCAACAGTGGTATGGGGGCTCAACAGGGAAAATTTGAACAAGTATGAAACTTCGAGGGTGCATTTGCGAAAAGCAATATAGCCTTCTCGAAACGCGAGGACACGGACCGGACGGAACAGCGAAACGGTCGGTTCGGATCCCGAAACGCGGAGGCAAGTTGCTTCGCTCTCCCTCCGCCGTTGAGCGCGCGAACCGAGAAATTTGAATCCGCAAGGACTACGAGATGGAAGATCTGTGCAAATCGTCGCTGACGTTCTTCTCCGATCAGCAGCTCTGCTATGCCGACGTTCTCCCCCCGCCGGAGGTCCGGGCGAGGATAGAAATCGCGGTGCTCAACTTCCTCAGGATACTGAACTCCCCGGAACCTGCAATCTCACTTCTCCCTCTGGTACTCTACGCATCTTCGTCACCATCACAATAACCATCACCACCACCTTCCTTCGAGTTCTTGAACAATGGACGAAACGCTCCCTCTTGATCGTGATCGTAACGTATGGTTCGGAATACTATGCACATTATCGCTCGATCGTTTGTCTCTGGTCAGAGTCAGATAAATTGTTTACCTTCATCATAGAGGTTCCGGTTGTTTGAGCCATTATCAAACGATTTGTTTAATCCGTTCAGCTCAATTTGCCACTCGGAGCTGGTGGTTTAGCTTTGGACTGCAGCCTCGTTGGAGGCAAAGTCTCGAATCTCTTTCTATTGTTTAGAATTTTGCTTGATTGGAATTCTTCGGAAATTAATTGCTGGATAACACAATTCTGAATTTCTGAGCAACACATCAGTAGCTTACTCGACGTATTTCTATTTGCATCGGAAGAACTTGCGTATCGAAGTTCTCGGCAGCCCATCTGAATAAAAGTTTCTACAATTTCAAATAATTATGAATTTTCTGAATTGGCTTTAGCACTATGTTGAAATGTTCAGATCAATAGAAGGATGAGTAACAGCAGAGTTAGTCGGGGATTATTGACTGATGTTCCGTGGATTTTCCTCTCTCACTCATTTTGCACGAGTTCCCTCATGAAAGCAACTGCTGCTAAAGCTTTTATTCGAGGTAGAGGTGGCTCTCTTTTCCGGCGAAGTTTTGCCTTTTCTTTTTTATCAGCTCAGCACCGTCAAGTTTCTTGTCCTCCACGGTGTTTCTTCTTTTACGTCTTGTAATTATGATGCCTTGCAGTATGGAAGGTGATGGAGATGTGCTTTCAGATCCTAGTTGAGGGAAAGCGAGTCACGCAGCGAGAGCTCTTTTACAAACTACTATGTACCTCACCCAATTATTTCAGTTCTCAGCTGCAGGTTAACAGGACGATCCAAGGTCAGACTGAACCTTACTTGCATTGAGATTCTGCGGTATTTTCTAGGCATGTTATTGAATGAGTTAATAAAATGGCATGGGAGACAGATGTTGTTGCATTGCTTCGTTGTAGCCGATTCAGTCTTGGAATAATGGCATCTAGCAGAGGACTTGTTGCTGGACGCCTGTTGCTGCAGGCATAGCTTATCCTAAAACCTTTTCCCTTTTTATTTCTCATTTTGCAAAATCTTGTTCCCTAACATCCAATTCGTTGCTGCAGCAAGTGACTTCTGAATGTGATATCTCTTATTGATCTTCCGCCTTTCAGCCTTTCCCTTGACCGACCTGAAATAAGTTGCTTTATTTGATTTCTGAGTGATTTGAAAGCTGATCGATGCTCTAGACTAATTTGAGTGATGAGTAATCATTTTCTATGCAAAATCATGAACTACTGGAAAGAGGTAGCAGGAAGCATGGTTATTTCAAGGTTTTGTAAACATTTTTAACTATGTGTGCTGATTCCGATGGTAGTTTAAGGAAAAATGCTCATCTCAGATGTCCTGTGCAGTTCTTTCTGTATGATTACTTTGAATAGTATCCTGCAGAGACTAGCCCTTTATCTCCTTTTCAGCTTCAACTGAAATATCTTTTCCACTCATTGATTCTTAGGAGCCAGGTAAAGAGGAGATTGATTGTGGTGCAACTGGCTCTTCTGGACATGCAATCTCTGGAGACCTGAGTTTACTGGGCAATTTGGTCATGAGGGCAGATGCACGCTACATCATCTTGGTGGAAAAGGTATTCTTTTTACTTGTTTTCTTTTTGAAGAAAGACACAAAACAGTTCTGAATCTTATGCTGCCTTTTCTTACCTTGGACTCTTAGCACGCAATATTCCAGCGCCTGGTGGAGGACCGTGTTTTTAATCAGATTCCGAGCATATTAATCACGGCCAGAGGATACCCAGATATAGCAACCAGGTAATCAACCTAACAAATACTAGTTCACAAATATTCTGATGCATCTCTCGCTAGCAACATCGTGCTAAAAGGTATGTGTTTGCTTAAGCTAATGGGATAATTAACCTCACAAATTTGAGTTGTTCATAGATTTCTCCTTCATCGAATGAGTAGGAATTTTCCTGAGCTGCCAATTCTAGCACTGGTAGACTGGTAAGAATATCCCTATCCTTGTTAGGTCAAGCAACATATTGTCAGGAAATAGAAAGCCGATTCGTGAGACTTTGTTTTGCTAGGAATCCTGCTGGATTAGCTATTCTTTGCACCTTCAAGTTCGGAAGCATAGGAATGGGCCTTGAAGCGTATAGATATGGTAAAACTCTTTTGGTTACCGTCTCGAATAGAAATACTGTCACTCTAGAATAAACTTGCTAATAACCATTCATGCTTTTCGCAATCACTTCTCCCAGCTTGTAATGTGAAGTGGTTGGGATTGCGAGGAGATGATTTGGAGTTAATTCCTCAAGAATCTCTCACTCCATTGAAGCCAAAAGACCTACAAATTGCGAAAAGCTTGATCTCTTTGGAAATCTTGCCGGTATAGTATATTATCTCATACACTTGTACCACATACACAAGGCCTCGAGTTGTTGCTGATCACATTCAATCCTGCAGGAAAGTTACCTGCAAGAGTTGGCGCTAATGACACAGAGTGGCTGTAGAGCAGAAATCGAAGCTCTCTACTTCAATGGGTATGATTATTTGGGAAAGTACATAGCCACGAAAATCGTACGGGCCAATTACATTTAATCTGCTAACTGTAAAAAGGTAGCAGAACACTGCTAGTAGCAGACATGAAGAGAAGTTGGACTGATAAAACAGAGAAAAGAATGCCTCCTAACTGATTCAAAGTCCTATTAGTAGAAGCAAGATGATTTTCTGGAGTTGGGTCGAGATCAAAATCTAGGAAACATACACCTCCCAGGTACTCTAAGTGGATTGACAAGCTGTCGACGTTTGACCCCGAATAATTTTGGACAATATAGCACGATAAAGGGAGCTAAGACCATCGGTTAAGCAGGTAATTGTCAGTCACCTACTTGATATGCAACTTTTAGTCAGATACTGATACATTCTCTTCTGCAGAGCCTATAAAACTTATCGGTTTTCAATTGTTTGATTGTACATGTCAATTTGCTGGAAGTTGCACATTTAGTTTCGGTGATTAATATTCATCCAATATTTCTCATTATCGTCATCTCTCCCTCTAGACGACCATGGGGCAGGTTAAGTTTCACAGAGTGCTGGGGGACATCTGATGTAAATGCTTGGACAAGTTCTCTCCGATGTGAAACGCAAAGAGTGTTTATATAATGCTCACTATGAACAGAATTCATACACTCAATGTAGTTGCAGAACGGACATAGTCAGAACATCATATGAAAGCACCTATCTATCTATCTATACATATAGTAAAATTGTCTTGAAAACAATAAATGCAATTCAATTAATGCAGTTAAAATCTATTAAAACATAAATACTATTTTTAAAATTGTAAACATAATATAATCTATATATAATAAATAGTAAAGCAGGAATAGAGGATTAACGTCGTCGCTCCAATCTTCAAATCTTCAGCTCCTCATGGTTCGGCGCTTTGCATACCCCATGACATTAATTAATTGAAAATAATGAAATACTAATAAGAGAGTACACTAATTTCTTAATCAAAAAGTAAACAATAAATGGGCTTCACTTAATTCATTTGAAAATGTATGTAAAGATAATAATTATTTAGAAATTAGAAAAATTATACTAGCAGAAAAGTTACAATATCATTTTTTTAATCAAATGCAAGAAAAAATGAACCGTTAAGTTAATGAAACCATAATTTCGATTAATGCATCGAAAAAGTATAAAAAGATTAATATTATTTCAAAATTATGAAATAATACTAACAAATAATACAATATTTTTTTAATCAAAAGCAAGCAAAACTGAATGGTTAATGTTAATGAAAATTTTAAAATTTTACTAGAAAAACATAAAATACTAAGAAATGAAATCTATGAATAAAACTGTATTGAACACTTTCAATTTTTATTCGAATAGTATTTGCATTTTATATACAAATTTAATGATCATGTCAAAATACTGAAATTAATAATATATATATGACTTATTATATTTAACATCATAAATGCTTAAATACTACATGAAATACATACATATATATTATTAAAATAAGTTTGTGTAATGCACGGGATAATTAATTGCAAAATTATTATTGAATCCTAAAACTTACTCTATGTATGATTAAAAATTACTTTGATTTTTACACAAAACCTCTTTATTTTGTTGAAACTTATTGTTTCAAATTGCATTTCATAATGAAAACTAATATTATAAAAAATAAGAAAATGATCATTCTAAATGTGATCAATTAAAATAGCATGATAACCAATATATGAAAATTAAGCCGTACAACACACGGGGTAGAGCATTAGTTTTATTATTATTTTTGGCAACAATCATTTAAAAAGAAAATTTGTTTCACCATATTCAAAATTCATTAACTAGTTACCTACCAAAAATTCGTTAACTAATTAACTCTGCTACTTTCAAGATCGCACGGGTTTATGGAATATTTATTCTATTTAAATTTTTACAAAGATATTGAATATTATAATTGAAGGTACTTAAAAAAAATCGTTTTCTAGCAGCTTCAATAAAACAATCAAAATTATATGCATAATCTTAAGCTCATAAAATTAATGTATGTAAACCAAAGTTACGAAAAAATTACTTTTAATTCTTTTACCAATTGATTTTTTTAATGAACATGTCACTTTTAATTGGAAATAAGACATATGTACATAACCAAATCATTTATCATATAAATAGTTCTTAAATAAATATAATAAATACATAAATATACATAATATTTTTTTTCGAAATTAACCTCTTCCGGTCAATGTTTACATCACAATAATATTTAAATATAGGTATGTAATTTTTATAAATTTAGAGGTATCTACTAGAAATTGTAATCTAAATTATCGTCAATATTCAAATAATTAATCTTTCCTAAATAAATTTGTTACTGAATAATTATTAATATTTTAAAATTTCTAAAATGAACTATACAGATAATATTAAATAAATTATAATCTAGACGAGTTTTTTTACTATTACGTCATCAATGTAAAGGCTATATATATACTCAAATTGTTCCACTATCAATAAGAGTAAGAAACTTACATACACCATCTCTTTAAAATATTTTAACATGTGAAATGTGAACTTCTATCGATTTATAAAACTTTCGAGATCATTTTATCATGAATCATTTTGTAGAGAATTAAATTAAAATTGATAAAATATTTTGTAGAAAATAAAAATTAATTACTTATTTGAGTACATTTAATCCGTCATAAATGTACCGATTTTATTTTACATTATGTATTATAGATATAGATTAAAAAAAAGAAAAAAAAGAAAGAAAATAGGGCAAATTACAAAAAAAAAACTCAAATTTTGTAAAAAGTCTCAGTTTTGTCATAAATTTTGTTTTGTAACAAAAAAAACCATAAGTTTTCTAAAATGTCTCAAAAATGACCTCCGTTATAACTTCCGTCAATTTTTGCTGCTGCTGATGGTGGGTCCCTTTAACAGTCCACGTAGGTCACACGTAGGCAAAAATTGACGGAAGTTATAACGGAGGTCATTTTTGAGACATTTTAAAAAATTTATGGATTTTTCTATTACAAAACAAAATTTAGGACAAAATTGAGACATTTTACAAAACTTGGGTTTTTTTTTTGTAATTTACCCAAGAAAATAATGTGAAAGTTTCCGTCTTAATTCAGAGCACACGTGAATTAGAAAACCGTCACTCTATTCTTTATAGTCAGTAACCACCTCTCCTTACAAGTTAATTCGCACAAAAAATTAACAGTGCGTTTGGTTTCAGAGTTAGAGTAACTTTAATTTTGATTGTGGAAAAGGACAAATATTGTGTAGTGTATTGAGTTAAAGTTAAAGTTAAAATTTTTGACTTGAAAAATGTGTATTTTTGTTGTGTAGTGGGTTGAGTTAAAGTTAAAATTAAATTTTTTGTGATTTTAACCCTGAAAAAAAACGGGCTAAAGATCTAAACTAAACAATTCCAAGACTCCAATATTCATTCGCTCTGGAAGACCAATATTTCATTGAAGCCAGAAGTCAGTGTCCCACGAGTAAAGCACGTGCCGGATGAGGGTTGGTATATATATACATATATATATATATATATATATATATATATGGATTAATTGCACCGGTGGTTCAAAAGTTTCATGAATGTTTCAAGTTGGTCCAAAATGTTTTTTTGGTAACTTGTTAGTACAAAAAGTTTCAAAACCGTTTTAATGTAGTATATTCCGTCAATTGTCTCTAATGCCATTAATATTTTGCTGATGTGGCACGTCCTATGTGTCACTTTTGTTACGTGAAACCAATTATAGTGTGCCCTGTCATTTAAGAGAAAATACATTTGAAAAAATCCAATAAAAATACATAAAAAAATAAAAAATTTAGAAAAAAATAAAAAATATTTTTTAAAATATTTAAAATATTTTTTAAAATATTTAAAATATTTTTTAAAATATTTAAAATATTTTTTAAAATATTTAAAATATTTTTTAAAATATTTAAAATTATTTTTAAAATATTTAAAATATTTAAAATTATTTTTAAAATATTTAAAATTATTTTTTTTTTAAAAGTTTTTAAAAATAATTTTAAATTTTTAAAAATAAATTTAATCTTCCCCTTATTTAAAATTTTTCCCCCTTCCCCGTTTCCCTTTTTTTTTTTTTTTTCCCTCCCCTTCTTTTTCGCCTTCTTTTTCCCCCGTTCTCCCCCCCCTTTCCCTTTTTTTTTTTTTGTTTTTAAAATTTTAAAACTAATATTTTTTTTTTTTCTAAATTTTTACTTTTTTGTATTTTTTATTATTTTCTGTATTTTATTGGACTTTTTCAAATTTTATTTCATATTAAATGACGTGACGCATTTTGATTGATTTCACGTAATAAAAGTGACACATATGACCAAAGTTGTTAGAATCGCGATTCTACCTAGAATCGGTCAAGGGTCGTAGAATCATGAATCGCGATTCGAATCGTGAATCGTAAGATTCTACCTGTAATTAAAAAGAGAATATATATATGTGTAGCATACTTTCCTAAGCAAAAAAAAAAAAATCAATCCTTGATGTTGGGAACAATCACCTCTATCTCATATCATATAACCTATTTGTGTTCCTGACAATTCCGTCCCTAATATCATTCAATTAGCTCCTTATCATAAGCATTATTCATACGATAATTTTGTCCAATCTGCCTGACCAAGTATACAAGAGAAAATGAAGAGTGAGGATTCTTTTACTGTAAACTTGAGATGAAAAGAACAGAGAAAGCAAAAAGAAAGAGTTTGTTCCAACCGCAATACTTTGCGCTACTAGTGTTAAGCTCTATGAAATCACAATTTGTCCACCTTTGATCTAAGTAACCGTAAATCTTGGCACTTGATGTTACCGTTAACGCTGAATGTAATGGATGGCTCCTGCATAGATATGCAAAAGACAATAATAAGCTCGAAAATGCTGATGAGTTGCTTACTAGTGTAAGCTTGAAATAGGCAGAGAATTTTACTCTGTCATATAGTCAAGAGCATGTCCCACTAAAGCCTTCGAGATAGAAAGTTATATTGGAATAAGGGAGGAAGAAAGGTTGGCACTACTTAGAATGAGGGCTCACGAATAGGAACAAAAGACAATTTTGAAATACAAAAATTTGCTGATGAAATACATCCGAAAGAAAATAGAGAGAGACAGTACAGAGTCTACAGAGTACAGACCTGAGACCACAGATACAAAATCGATACAATCGGAGTCTCGGACAAGCTAGCTCGTTGAAAGAAGCAGGTGAATGGAAGCTCGCGATCACAGGTGGATGAAAGATTTAGGGCAGAACTCTTCAAAACTTGAAGATTTAGGGGCAATGGTTGAACGACAAGCTCGAATTAGAAGGATCGACGATGGAAGAAATTAGGGTTAATTGGAAAACTCGACTGGGAAGAAGGAAGAAGGAGGGGAGAGGTTAGTAGGGGGAAAAAAGAGGGCCTCTGGGCCTGGGTTTCGGCCCGCTTCGAGACCCGGTTTGGGCCGACTCGGGCCTGAATCCAAAATCGCAGAATTGGGCCGATTCTGCGATTCGGCGATTAAGCGTGCAATTCAGACCTGATTGCACCATCCCGATTCATTTCGTTAAATCGGAATCGGAGACCCCCTCTGGAATCGTAGAATCGTACGATTCTATGATTCGAATCGCGATTCTGATAACCATGCATATGACGGGTCACATCAACAAAATGTTAACGACCTCATGGCCAATTAACAGAATGTACTACATTGAAATGATTTTGAAACTTTTTATACCAACAAGTTATTAAAAAAATATTTTTGACTAACTTAAAATATTCATGAAATTTTTTAGACCACCGATGCAATTAACCTATATATATATATACACACACACATTCATATAATTGTAACATTTGAATGTATCGCTGGCCAGCTCAGCAAGTGAATATGAAGTACGTCATGTACGATGAAAGTCCATGGACTGTGCATGATGCCAATCATGACATATGCTTGGTTGGACCCATGCATGGATCATGTGAGTCGGCATTAAATATAATATAAATTGATCAATGATATGTATAATTCATTGTTGTCCATCCACATCGTTCTCCTTTTAATTTTATAACATAAATTAGTTCTCGCTTATTTTCTTATTGGTCAGAAAGGGTATTTGACCTAAAAATTACGAATTAAGAAAATCTAATCTCTTGCAGCCTCTCTCTCTCTCTCTCTCTCTCTCTCTTTTTCCTTTTTAAGCATCATCTAATCTATATCTTGAGATGGTCCTTGAGTTCATATACTTTTGGTTTAATGTATGGTATCTATTGTTGAAAATCATCCCCTAACTAGCGATTTTCTTTCGTTAATCAGGAATGCTATATATATATATATATATATATATATATATATATCTTAATACATGTCCATAACTTTTCTTTTCACCCTTCACTTTTTTTTTTGCGGTATGCATGTTTATATCGAAAAGCTCAATAGGCTCCGACTAATTCAATCAATTCGGGTCAGCCCCCTTGAGAGGTAAATCTCTCAAAATGTGAATTTTCTCCATTCATAATACTCGAACATGAAATCTTACTTGAAAAGAACACACGTTGAACCCCTTGAACCAACTTATATTGATTTCACCCTTCACATTTTAATTTCATTCACTAAGGCATGTTTGGTAACTCGGTTATAGGGTGTAACAAGATTTCACATCCATCCAGGAACGAAGCTAGACAATTATGCTTAGATTGAAATACAAATTATGTCCTTCTGAAGTGGAGGAAATTTGGACTATGTTGGATTGATGGGATAAGATGCATATGGATTATTGTATATTCAGTAAAAAAAGATGGGATAAAGATGGAATTTAAATATGATCGAAGATTGGAAGGATGCGAGGAGACAGCCATTGAAGCTCCAGGGAGCCATCCAATCCTCGATCATGTTTAAATTCCATCTTTATCCCATCTTTTTTGACTGAATATACAATGATCCATATGCATCGTATCCCATCAATCCAACGTAGTCCAAATTTCCTCCATTTTTTGTCGTATAAGATAAATAACTTTTACCTGAATGAGTGAATTTTCCAACCTAACACATTCTCTCTCACTGCCCGCAAAGGATTCGCTTTTTCTTTAAATTTCTATATTTTGTAGACCTTTATTTGATCCATTATTTCTCCCTCTCTCTCTCTCTGACAAGTACAGCTATCAGGGAATATATGATTTTCCTGTACTATATTAGGAAGCTCTCGCTTTTCTTTTCTTTTTTTCCTTTTCTTGGTGACTCTTGTATTTTGTTATGTAGTTTATGCCTTCTTTATTTTGGGTTATCTTTCTCATCTAGTCTCGATTATCTAGGCACGACAACTTGTATAAATATATCTTCTTTGCTATCAATGAATTGTGCCTTTCAGCCTATCTCAATATTTCACAATAGCAAGAGGAATAATGTGATCTTCTTTTTTTCATACATACAATGAAAATGTTAGTAATTATATGATTTTCCCTACATATATGTACTCGAACAAGACATATGAAGTGCGATAAATAAGTTTATCTGTGCTATACAACTTACAGTTGCAGACTGATACATTATCCTCTGAATCGTACAATTTTTTTTTAAAAAAAATTACGTATCATTTTATATTTAAGTAAAAGTTACTCACACGACTTTGATGTGCCAGTATATGATCAATATTCTCATGTATTATAGTATTGTAACGCGAACTCCAATAATTGTTGGGGAAAATACAGAGCATAGGAGAGGAGAAGCAAAAAGGGAGGGAAAAAATAAGGCAAAAGGGACAGAGAAATCCACATCTCGACAGTTCAAAATAGGATAGAACCAAAATCGAATAGGCAGTAGCCCGGAGTCCAGTTCGATCTTCTTATTCAATCTTCTATATCAATACAAACCAAAATAACATTATTATAATCTTAACAGATCACACAAGGATTTGGATTCTCCTCTGCATACACCACTGGCATGTACGTCTGATGAGGATGGTAGACCCACGGATAAGCATAATAAGCCGTCTGAAGATCGGCAAAATCAACCTTATTCTTATCATCTCCTCCTTCCTTCTTGCTGCCGCCGTCATTCTTCTTCTCTTCCTTGGCCTCGCCTACCATCTCTATCTCGGCATGGCAGAGCTTCCTCAGCTTGCTGGTCACCTCCACCGCATCGACCTCCCCCGTCACCGTCATCTTCTTCTCAATCATGTCTATGGCCACCGAGATCACCCCCGGGATTCCAGAAACTTTAGTCATCGCCTTCTGCTTCTCTTTGCTGTCGCGCAAGTGCAGTTTCAACACCAATTTCTGCAGACACCCAAACAGATTTCCAGGTCATAAAAAAGCTCACCCCAGACAAACAAGCACTCTATATTAATGCAAAGACTGGATCGTCTCGTCTCGGTCGACCAACTGCATGCAGGATGCCAATAATTAATAATTGCTGGTGTTCCAAGTCAATAGGAGAAACCTAGCTCACCTTCATCTTTTTGCTTGGGATATGAGATCAAAACTCAAGGCCGGGCAGAAGAACAGATCGTATTCGAATCACCCGAGTCGACTCCGATAGAGAGGCGAAGGACGTACGTATGTTCTCTCTCTTTCTATATATGATGATGCAGAACCGTTTGTAATGTAAGCCGAGGTTCAGGGGTAGCTAGGGAGAAGAAAACTCCTATCCAATGAAGAAATGGAGACCATGGGACTGACAGACGGGTTTCATGTCATATATATATAGAAGTAGAGAGCCGTACTGGCTCTCCTTGTCCTTTTCTTCTCAATGCAATTCAATTCAACTCGGTGTTCTAGACTAGCTAAGATTTTAAATATTCACAAAAAAATTAGTTATAAATTATAATAATAAATACAATAGTTTAATAATTGCCCGTAGCAGCCTCGATAACGTGTATTCTCGATGTCCACTTATCGGGTTGCGTTAAAATATTGAGCAAATGCTGCTCACCTGACCTGTCGCAGTTCGTTAAACATTCGCTTGTTGGAAAATCCTAGGGAACGGTTCATGGACTGTTCAGGAACCATTGACTTCCTCTGGATCAACGTTTCGGGATGGATCTTAATTAAATTAACCCAAAGACGATGATAGGTTCATGAACTGCACATGCACTGTGCCGCAGAATTTTCCCTCGATGATCTGCAAAGTACTTGGCTGTAAACGGTTTGGGTCAGTCGGGTTTCAAGTTTTATTTTCGGGTCCTGAATTTTTCATTTTCAATTGATTTTGGAGACAAAACCCAGCTGAGAACCATATAAAAATACGGGAAGGGAAAAAAGAAAAAAAAAAGAAAAAGACCACTATTGCATCGGGTCTTTCTGGTCGGGTTGTCGAGTAACCTGAATTTACATGTTTAAAAGAAAAGGAATGCTTCTAATTCTATTTTTATGCTATTGTTCACTCACTGCTTTACCTAATAAAAGGCCATAAGTGAAGAAAAACACACAATATAACACAATTATATTCTACTTCGATGAAATGAAATTAGGGACAGGATCAAAGGACTGTAGAGGCTGTATTGTGTTTTTAATTCTCAATTTTTAATTTAATAAATAAATGTTTTAAATTCGGTTGAATTTGGTCCCATCAGGTAGGGTTGTGCAAGGGGCCGTTTGGTGCGGGTATGGAAAAATTTTCGTGGTGGTTTTCATTTTAAAAATCATCCCCGAGAACCGAATCCGAAATCAAGAAGAGAACCAACCCTCCACGGATTGGGTTTTTTCAGATCGGTTCTCGGGTAATCCAAATGCAATAAATATTTTTAAAAAAACTCAGTGAAAATTACGAATAAAATAAAATCTCAATTCATCACACAAAACTTTAACAAAAATAACTTCACTAAAATAATTAAAACTCCATAGATCTTAATAGTAGTATCACTGTCATTATGGAAAACTGAAATGGTTCATAGGGGTTAAAGCTCCATCAAACACAAAATCATACAAACATTAGAAATTTGGGTCGGATAGGGACAAACAGGTTTTCAATTCTAAAACCAAAAACCGTATCCGAATCCGAATTACAAAAAGTAAACCGACCCTAGAATTAAAACGGGTCCTAAAAGACCCGAAGATTCGGATCGGTTCGGGGAGTGCGGCTCGGATTTTCGGGTCTTCCAACCCTACCATCAGGTTGTGTTTTTAGAACCCGATACCCGAAATTGGAGAAAATACCCGCCCAAATTCCTGAAAGAATTTTCGGGTTTGGCTCATTATTCAAATTTCGGATGTTTGGATTTTTTTTTCTTGCGGGGCCCTAAATGGGAAAAGGATCAGCTCTATCGATCGAAAATTGTACGGTATATATATTTTTTCTTTTTCCTTTTTTTTTTGGTAGAACTGTTATTTTCACCCCCATCACCGTCGGATGGACCCGATTTACCTCCGGGCATTGATCCAACGGTTGAAAAGTTCTTTACAGGAGAAGGACCCCACGCGGGGCTTCTCCTTCCTCTGCGATGGACTCCGCCGGAAGATGTCACGGTTGTTGTCAGACAGTAATGAAGTCAATCCAACTGATATAAGAGGGGTAGTTTGGTCATTAAAATGTGCATGCTCCGATCATCACATGCATCACGGACGTTGGACTAGCCCACGCCATCGTATGAGTCATCGCCAGTTGGATCCTTTTGTCTACGTCTCTCTCAGATTTCTTTTCTTTATTTATGTCATCATCTATATATTACTAAGAGGGTTTGATATAACGGAGGGGTTAGTCGTGCGTATTTCACCAGGCACTCGAAAATTCCTCCGTCCCATCAATTTATGTTTGAATCGGGTTAGTTCATTAAAAAAAAAATGAAATTCTTCAAATTGTTAATACTTTTAATTTACAAGACTTGAATCAAAAAAATTTTCTTGAGAAAAACAAATATCAAATCACTTGAATTAACCGATTGATTAAGAGATAAGTTGTTATTTCGGATAGATATAATGTCATTGTTATCATTGTCAGCTTAACTGAAACAGTGAGGATTCCAGTTTATGTGGTGGTCACATTCACAGCAACGAACCAGATTTCATTAGATTTTTGGAGAAAGATGCTTGCATGAACATTGCATGCTCTTACTTTGCCTGCTGATTCAACTTCCTTATGTAAATTTATTTCCTCCTCCTGGGCCGTTATTTCTTTTTCCTCAGTAGACATGGCCACTATGCACATTTCTCAATAATCAGTATGTAACGTGTAATAGGCATCCTCTTCTTGATCATCAACACTAATTGCACACCATAAGTATGCATATCAACAACCCGTTTAATTTTCGATTTCTTCCACATTCTTCGTTCGAGTAATTAGTAGTGAGCAGAGGGTATCCATTATTAGATTGCGGGAACAACAAAGTTGACTTTGACACATCCTTCGTTCCCAAGAAAGTTATTATTTTTTCAATTGGTCTGAGAGTCGGATTGCTGGAACGCGACGTTGACTTCGACGACTTTCTATTCCAAGTCTTCTTGAGTTGGTCTAACTCTCTCGTTCACACCAGCCTTGACTTCTGGAGGTATACACATATAATAACCTATGAGATCTAACCATCCACCGATCAAACCAATGAACGGGCCAACCGAAGAATAAGATCAATGAAATACCTTCAACATTCAACTAACTTAGTTTTCGCAGTATCTCCCTTTGATTGCAAATTACTTCGACTATGCTAATGCAAGTAATTTGTTCAGATAGTTTCGCATCTCTTCTCCTTAATTAAGATATCAAGTTCGAGTTTGGTAAATGAAAATGATCAATGATTCATGATTATGATAATTTCACTCTTTAATGGATCGGGCTGACTCAAATTTGAATTACTAGAACATTTGGACCTTCAAATACCATGTGAAACTCAAACAAGGAAAAAAGACAAAAAAAGGAATTGCATGGACTTTGAGAAATTGGGGAATTAATTCAATAACTAGCTAGATGCATCTAACTACTTAAGCTGCATATTGGATAAGCATTGGCAGGCAAGCGATTTTGCGTGTGCCTCATCTACCGAAGACGCATTATGAAGCCTATGGCTTTTGCTCGATCGCAGAGCAGGCTCCTTTCTATATACGGGAGAATTAGTTTGGAATTTGTGAACGAACAAGTATTAAAGGATGTTAATTAATTTTTGATAATCAAGAAACAATGCAACCGAGACCATATATATATATCAATCATATTGGCATACAGTGTCGGATTTTTGTTACTCTTTGGGCTCAAAGGATTCAAGAGATGAGAACAATAACAACAGGATCGTGCTAAGTACTGATGCCAGAGTTACTAGACACGAAAGAGAACTAATAATAAAGACTTCATCTTGTAAAGATTAGGCATATATATATATATATATATAAGTACGAATAGCTTCTTCAATTATTAATATTCCAAAAATACCCTTATATCCTTATAAGTTTTTTGCACCCTTACAGCGTGCTGCACCTTTTTTGTTTCGTGACTTTAATTGTACACTTTCATAATGTCTATATTTTATATTCAGGCTCTTTTTGTGACTTTTACTCAAACTGTTTCAGTTATTGCCTTTTGTTTCATACTTTCATATTATTTATATTCATAGTTCATTTCCAACGTTTCGACTTTTCTCCCCTCGTGTCCGTGTCAACCGAGTTAGATCTTCATTTCAAGTATGGGTCTCTTATTTTTCTGTAACAATAAGATTTTCTGTGAACTTTCTTTCTCGGTAATATGTTGATACAATCTTCAATATTAAGTACCGATATGAAAAACGATCAACAAATAGTCACTTATTGTGAAGAGCTTTAAATTTAAGAAAATAAAAAAGCTTAGAACATGTGGTTTATGGGGCATAAATTCATATAACAAACGTATTTTATCGACTCTAATTTCGCAACATGAGAAGAACAATGTACAATTTTAAGAGAGAAAAAACATTTTGGATTTCAACTTTTGACAGTTTATTACTTTTGTACTAAATTTTTTTCTTTTTTGTTACGAGACCACTAACAGTTTAGTCCTCCAATTTTTCAATAGCCACCACTTAAGTACCTGAATTTTTAAAAACGGGAATTTGATCCCTCAGTTTCAATTACGTCTAACAGTTTGGTCTTATCGTTAAGTGATTGAACGGAAAGCTAACGTGGAAGCTCAGTTGGCCCAAACGGCGTCAAAGTCATGCCACCTAGGTACTGAAACGAAGTCAGTTCACAACCGGCACACCGAAAAATAAAAATGGCGTCATCCCTACCGTCCTTACCCCCCCCCCCCCCAACCCCAATGCGAAAACATCATCGTTTGTCAACCTTATGAAAAACGACGTCGGCTTCGTCCTTGCCTTAGTCTTCTTATTAGCAAAATCAGAATGTAATCCCAAATTCTCAAATCCTTTCAAAACCATAATCCCCAAATTCTAAAATCATCCAATTGAACCGTAAACCCTAGGCCCCAAATTTCTAGAATCCTCAATCAAACCGTAAACCCTAATTAGCAAATTCCCGAAATCCTCCAACTGATTGCGAACCCAATTTGGAGTACCATGAGTTGCAATTCTCAATCAGAGTGGAGCTGTTGTAATCACCGTCGGTTGCATGAGGATTCAGCCATCTACCCCAAGAGCAAGAGAACGAGCGGTATGAGCATGTCCAATGACGAAGATGATGGGTTATGTGATTGAGGGCGAAGAAAGAGCAGTCGGAGCATTAACAGGGATGAAGATATCTACTGTCACTGTGGGCGAAGAGCTATGAGGATGACTTCGAAAACCAAATGCAATCCTGGTAGGGCGTTTTATCGGTGCCCACAGTAGAGGAACAAAGGTCCGAGCTACGGTTATTTTCAATAGGAAGATGAAATTGGCTTGTCAAACTCCTCTCCTGATCAAAGGTTGATCAGTGAGCATAGGAGGAGGAATGCCACCAATGAGCTATAGTTGAAAAGGTTACGGTTTTTGTGTTTGATATTGGCTTCGTTGGTTATTGTTTTGGCATTGAAATTGTGGAAGTAAGCTGGCCTATTTGGTATGAGTTGGACTGTAAATGTGCAGTGGAAGTGCTTTTGTGTTGCTGTGATGGAAGTGGCCTTTGGAAGAGGCCGTTGTAGTTGATCAATTTGTTGGGTTGATCATTGTGTTGGTAGTTGATCAATGTGTTGGAGTGCTGGTATTGGTGGTCTGACACGGGTAGATGGTGTTTAAGAGTTGGTTTTTTTTTTCCTCAATGCTCTGCATGTATAAACTGAATGTACCTGATTTATGGCAATATCTAATGAAGAGCCATTGTTGATATCATTTGTTGCATCTTCACCAATTGAATGGCATTTATATTTTACTTTGCAACTTAACTGCTGCACTATTGGTAAATGATCTATACGAGCACTGACCACTGTGCACTAAGCACTGAGCACTAACACCGACCAACTGAGCATAGTCCAACAACTGTGCAGTAACACCAGTACATCTAACCTTGCTTCTACTGATGTATCTTTTTTGTCTGGAAATTGTTTTACCTGCAAGTTTTGCAGAACATAGATTCTGATGTATCTTGCTTTTACATTAGTATATATGCTACTGATGTACAACTACAACACAAGACAGACAAATAACTCAGTCTTGTTTAACTTCAGTTCAAAGACATAGAGAACTATGAAAAGAGCAAACCGAGGCACTCCATCAGTAACACCAACTAAGACATGGAGCAGTAATTGAGACATCAAAAACTAACTTCAGTAATACCAACTGTGTAGTAACACTATATTTTGAATATTCTTGAGAATAATTGTTGCATATATTAACTTCCATTACAAGGTTAGAGTCCAAATGGTCAGTCAAACATTTCAAGACCACAAAAAATGGTACCAACTGGTCCAAAAATGACAATCTGACCACAAGAAATTGCCATTTAGTCACCTATAGAAAATGTACCTGATTTGACATTGCATATACCATCAGTATCAATTATACCAAAAGCCCAACTTAATCAAATCATCAACTATACGAAAAGACCAAAAGAGGACTAAATATCAGTTCTTATAGACTTGCATATGTATTATCATTAAATATACCAAAAAACGCTTTTGCTTCCATTAATGATTCCTTAGTTGCTGCTTCAATTCTTCATGCTATTTCTTTTTCTGAACTTGTGTGGAGCATGATTCCTGAGTTCCCATATTGTGGCTTGAGCTAGATGAGGACCTCTTAGCTCGCTTGTTTGTCGTACTCCTAGTCGTCCTTGGAAGAAATGATGGTAGAGGAGGAGACCCTGCTGCATGACCACCAATCACTGACCTAGGGCCAGGAGCATGCATTGGCACTAAGGTAGGTATAGTTCTTGGCATTGGGGCAGGAGCATGAAGCGGCATTAAGGCATGAAATGGAGGTGAGTGAGCTGCTGGTGTTAGAGGCTTGCGTGGGGGTGACCTCAGAGTTTTCTAGTTGTTTCTCTATAGGTTTAGGCTAGGTGTCGGGATGAAAACTGGTATGCTCTTACCTGGTTGGCTTGGCTGCATCCAAGTCAGGGTGCTTGGACTTTGTCTTGATATCTGTATGCTCTCCATCCAAAAAACCAGTTGTGAAAAAAGCAAAATAAGCACTAAAATGCATAGAAAATAGGAATGACCAAAGAAAAAGATAAAGACCTCTTCTGTTTACAATGTTGAGCAAACTAAGACAGGTGCATCTTCCCCATGTTGTCTTCCAGCCATTGATTTACCCTGACCAATTATATGTAAATTTATATTAATTTAAAATTTATGCTGATATAAATAAGTATCAACTTAGTAGTATATATACCTTCTCCTTTGCATTTTCTTTTGTTGTTTTCTTCTTCTTCTCTCTAACAATTGTCCCAATACATCTAGTCCTGGTATGGCCTGTGTTTTCACACTTCGAGCATTCGATAGCCTTGTACTTCCTATTGGCCTTAAATGAATTATGTGCTACATCATTCTTCTTATCCCTTTTCTTTTTGGGCCTTCTACCACCTCTCACGTACTATGGTGGCAAGATTGGATCTAGCCTACTCTTTTCCCATTGTGCATGTCCTCTCAGTGGATGAATGAAGGGTATGTAGATGGACTGTCATGTTTCTTTGGAGAAGTATGCATGGACAAACAATTCAGGCTGCAACCCATTGTGGCATATGCAAACCACTGCATGATAACAGGGAATGCAACTAAGATCCAACTCCCTGCAAGACCAACTCTTCCCATTCAAGTCAACTACAAATTTGTCACTTGGACTGTAAATATGCAGCACTTAGAACATTGAGCCACCATGATCCCCCACCCACATTGGATGCCACTTGTTGGCATGTTTCTTAGCATCCTCTAGCTTGGTCTAAGCTGCTGGAGTGATTTGATCATGGTAACTTTCAATTTCTCTCCTATAATTATTCATCTTCACAGTCAGGTATTCTCTGATATCTTCCAACATTGTGATGATTGGTTTGCCTCTAAACTTGACTATGGCTGCATTGAATTGCTCAAATACATTGTTCACCAACACTGGATTCTTTGTTGATGAATTGAAAGCTACTCTAGTCCAGTTATGTAGATCAAATTTCTTCAGGTAAATCCAAGCTGCTTCATTTAATTCTTTGATCTTTTGTAAATGAGCATTGAACTCATTCATAGTCTTCGAAAAAGCACAGTCCCACAATAACCCCCTGATCTCCTGATTTCTCTATTGGCTCCAAAGATTTGCTTCCAAGTGCTTCACACAGAACCTATGTCTAGTTCCTAGGTATACTTCTTGAATTGCTGGCAGCAAACCCTACAGATATACATAATAGTTAGATGTGAAAGACATAAAGGCATATTAATAATCACATAAATTAAAGATAGAAATCACCTTTTGTATATCAGATATCACTTCCCAGCCATGCTTATTAGGGTACTCTATATCCTCAAACAGTCTTGTAAAAACCACTTCCATGTTTCCTTCGTCTCCATCTCAACAATTGCATATGCAATGACATAAAAAGCCTAGTTGAGATCTTGAGTCATTGCTGCTAATACAGTGCCTCCATAATATCCCTTTAAGAAACAACCATCAAGACCTATGAGAGGTCTACAACCCTTTAATGCCCTTCTTTTGGTTGCTTCAAAACAAATATAATTTTTCTCGAATCTAGGAGGCAAACTTTATTCCATCCTTTGAACACTTAACCTTGCAATTGACTGAGGATTGTTCCTTCTAATCTCTTGACAGTAATCCCAAAGTGCAGCAAATTGTTCCTTCTCATATCCTTCAACAGTACCTCTGGTTATTTCCAAAGATCTATACAACTTCATCTCCACCAATTGAACTTGATAATTATAAGCCATGAATTTCGCTGCATCTTTGGCTGTTATAGTAGGATAACTCCTCATGGCATCCACTAGCTTCTTTCCCACCCATTTTTTGTCTACTAGAGGATTCTTTAAGACCTTGTTGCAAGTGTGAGCGGGATAGAAGATCTTTATCTGGTAACCCCCCGCATGCTCAGCCCATGAACAGAATATCTTACACTCACAATGTTCCGCGACACAAGCAGTACTTCATCTAATCTTGTCATTCTTCTTAAACTTCACAACTCTCCCAAGATATATGTTATAGTCTTTCACAGCATCTTTAAATAGTTTAAGGGTGGGAAACACCATTTCTAACTCTAAGTGGACCTCATCAAATAGTGTCTGGGCAAAATCAGCAGGCATGATCCCATTGTCTTCGTCATCACTTCCTCTCAATCCTTGATACTCCTCAGTAATATGTCTTTCATAATCAAACTCGAGTATTTGAATATCATCATATTCAACCCTCAGAATAGTTTCTGACGCATCATTCTCAGAGGAGATGTTTATACCAACATTAGCTCTCCACTTTGACTTTCTCTGTCTTGAAGACTCGGCTACATTACTTGCAACCTTATCTACAAATTGAAAATGCTTCTGCGAAAAATTCCTTATCATCATCCTCATTCTCCTCATACTCCTCATACTCCTTTGATCCAGGTTTGTATGTTTCATTCTCACTCGCATTTGAACTAATCTCATATCCCCCATACGACCGATCATTCTCCTCTGACATTGTCTGGCATTTTAAAAAAGAAACAAACAAGGGATAGAATAAACAAAGACAAAACAATAGCATGCTACCCAACACCGTAAAGACAAGCATGGTCCACAACGAAAAAAAAGTTGTCCACCTACCAGCCAACATATAAATGCTAAAACGACAAACAAATTGAACAAAAACCAACATCAATAGTACACAACCACTGATCAGCATGAGGAAGTCTATATGCAATCTTCTATGGCAGGAAAACAACAAACTTCATACCATTGTAACCTTCACTCACCTCTATGAATGCGAAATCGTGTTCGATTTAACCTTCTCTCTATTTGATTCTTGGGTTAGCCAGGAAAATTCCTTTTTCAGTTTTGCAATTAGGTTTGACGGATTTTTGGGGCTGATTTTCGTGCCTTTGAACACCAAGACCGACGCATATTGAGGAAGCCGACGTCGTTTCGATGCTGCAAGGGAAGCTGCCAAACGCTGTCATTTTTCCGTGGCTGGGAAGCATGGAACGACGTCACTTCTGTTCTGCTACAGGGAGTATGTTGCCAAACGACTTCGTTTTTTATAAGGCTGGGAGGTGAGGACAGCGGGGCACGGCGCAGTTTTTGTTTTTCAGTGTGCAGGTTGCGAAACGACATCGTTTCAGTACCTACGTGGCATGACTTTGACGCCGTTTGGGCGAACTTTGCTTCCACGTCAACTTTCCGTTCAATCACTTAACGATAGGACCAAACTGTTAGACATAATTGAAATTGAGGGATCAATTTTCCATTTTTAAAAATCCAGGTACTTAAGTGGTGACTATTGAAAAATTGGTGGACTAAACTGTTAATGGTCTCTTTTTTTATCATTCCTAGCTTAAACCTTTTGTATTTTTGCCAATCTAGTCCCACTGTCATTTTTTTTCGTTAAAGAAGTTTAGAACAAAAAAAAAACCGAGATCTAATTAAAAGTGGGAGTAAGCTATAATTATTGAATACAACGCTCTATTTCTTTCGATAACAAGGGAAGCACGTTGACATAATATAATGAAATAAAAATCCTAATAGCTAATAGCTAATAAAAGGACATGAGTAGTCCCTCTCGATATCGAACTTGGAACTGCTTAATTTGCTAGGCGAAAACGTATGTCATTATACTACACCCCCGTTTTGATTGAATACAACGTCCTATACACCCGGTTTAACTGACAACCCATCCATCCTCTAGTTCAAAACTTAGAACCACAATAATAAGCAAGCCCATGGATCAACTCTGAAACTGCTTCACTCTCTTCATCATGGATTCATCCTCATCTCCAATCCGTTAATGTCCCGCGGACCAATCATAACACGTTCGATCGAATCTCTAACAAATTACACACGGATATGGATTCTCCTCTGCATACACCACTGGTGGGTACGGCTGATAATGATGGTAAAGCCAGGGATAGGTCTTCAGTAGCTCAGCTACATCAACGGTCTTCTTGTCATCCTTCTTGTCATCCTTCTTGTCCTCGCCCAGCGTCTCTATCTCCGCGTAGCAGAGCTTTCTCAGCTTGCTGGCCACCTTCACCGCGTCGACGTCCCCCATCACTGTCATCTTCTTCTTCTCCATGTCTATTGCCACCGAGATGACCCCATCCATTCCAGAAACTTTGGTCATCACCTTCTGCTTCTCCTTGACGTTGGCCAAGTCCAATTTCAACACCAATTTCTGCACAGGCGCGCTAACAGATTTAAACTCCGAATCGAGTGTTTTATAAATATGTGTATATGAAGAAGGATGTCAGGTGAGGTGACTGGGAACAGAGCAAAACATCAGGAGCACATATATATCCAATGCAAAGACTGGATCCTCTTGACCGATGAACATCGGTCGATATGATATATCAGTAAGTTGTTCCAAGTTGAGAGGTGAAGTCTCACCTTCATCTTTGGTTGGGATGAGATCAAACTCAGAGGATGCAAATACTGAATTTCTATCTGAGAGCTCTTTCAGTCTTAATGTTGATGTGAGGTGAGGTTGGGGTGCTTATGGGCTCCAAGAAAAGAATGGGGGGTTTATATAGCGGGAATACATAATGTAAAGGGGAGGAAATTACTTGGAAGAAATGGAAGACGAGACACTCGGTGTAAATTAAAAAGAAAAAGATAGGACCACGTGCAAATATGGCAGGCGATTCACATTGAGTTTTTAATGTGCAAATCTTATCTTTAGTTCAATGATTTTTATCTATTGAAACTTGAAAGTACCTCATTGTCACAATCAGCTTACTGAAATTAGTTTTATCCATCAGAGTGAAATCCAACAAAGTACCCATGTGATCTCACTTTTCTTGGATAAATGATATCATGGTTTGGCTCCACCGTAACAGGAAAAGATGTAAAAGGACACAAAAAGTAGTAATACTGACGTGAAACGTATTCAAAACCTCTTAATTCCAAATGAGAGTGTGTGTCGTGACATGATACCACTTTCTCTCAATATATCAGTCTGGTTTGAATTTTTATTTTGTTCACATGATAGAGGAAAAAGATAGTTCGCATGCAGCCAGCGTCTTGTGTCTTATAAAACTCGGTTCAGTCGATCTAAGCATAGAGTACCCATGTTCGATCTAATAACGCTGCTAATTCTGATCGGTTTTCGTGTCACATATACATGATGCATCGCAAATTTTGTTATCATTTGCAAGTATGACAGGCTATCAGTATCAAGTGTTATCCCGAACGAACGGCTAGGCTCAGCTTGACTTGTCGTGATTTTGCTGAAGATAAGTTCTTCTCCGGTCGACTTCTAGAGTGTAATGTATACAGACGTGATGACCGGGGCGGGACTGGGTCCAAGCCGTTGACGGGCGGGCATCCTATTTGGGAGGAGTCCAATTGTCCTTACACATCCCTCGTTCGTCTCATTTTCCTCATCTGCCGTGAACTACACCAAGGATGGATTTAGGGGTGGGCTCTTGAATTCGGGAAAAGTTACGAAATATTTGTTAGAATTTATCGAGTTTATCAAATTTTTAATAAAATTATCCTATTTTGTCCCCCTTGACTTTACGATATCGAGTCTCTTGAACTTTATCCCCCTTGAATGAATTTTTTAGAGTCGTCCCTGAACTCCACTACAAGATGGGAAGGTCAGATTGAGTTTTTTTTCTTGTGCCGGTATACATCATTAGGTATCCAGATATTAACTTACTGAGAAGTAAAATTCTTTTAATTGTGAAACTTTTTTTACTCGTGAGGATCATGAGACTCAAACTAAAATGTTATTTAAGAGAAATATATATCGAGCTGTCCGAATAAATTCATATTGATTGCGCATCACTTTCATTGTGTTTGTCGTACACTGACGCGGGTGACCGGGGAATCCAATCTGAAACGGAGAAGCAGTTTTTTATCATTAAATTTTAGAGTGAGGGTCACGGCTGGGGCCGTCCATTGTCTGCTAGGATTTCCTCCCCCCATCCTTTTCCGTTTTATATACTTTTCAAGAAATGAGTAAATAATCAATGCGATATAGTTCAAACGATTCAGCGTTTATTTTTTTTTAAATAAAGTTTCGAAAAAAAATTAATGTGATAATAACTTTATTCCTTAATGGATCGACCCGATCAAACTGAATTAGTCGAAAACTCATTGGACTTTCGGATATCATGATTCATATCGAAAAAGAATTGAGTCAATTGAGCAGGACAAGGAAACTTATCAATCATGAGAATTTCTAATGTCATTCCAAACGAAACAACGGTCAAGGCCCACCTTAAACAGTGGGCATCGTGAGAACAGTCTTAGCCTAAATTGAAAGGGATCCATATCCCCCCAACGAAATCCTACTTTCCTCCGAGTTCGTTTAAGAGTACGCTCCAGGCACTTCTTAATCACCAGCAACGAATATTATCATCATATTCCTCGGAGCGAATCGGTCCATTTTGCACTAACTGTATGCGCTCTATGCCAGTCACAAGCCGAGATAGTTCTTCGATTTCTCTCACATCACACCATCACGTTTGTTCGTAAAATTAGTGATCAGATAGAATTATGGCCCGCTTGAATTGAGAGTTAAAAAACTTTAACTTTAACTCAACACACTACACAATAAAAACACATGTTTTTCAAGTTAAATTTATAATCTCATCTCATTTATCTTTTTTCACAATCAAAATCAAAATCAAAATTATTTTAATTCTAAAACCAAATGCACCAATAGAGTATACTTATTTCAATTGAATTTTTATTTTATTTTATTGTTATTATTTGATTGGTCTGAGAGGCAGAACTGCTTGCTGGATACGGTTGGCTAGACATTTCAAAGTCTAAGTCAATCTGAAGTCCAGTGTTCGAACCCAACATCATTAGTTTCTAATCATTTTTATAATCGATTTTTAATAATAATTATCTATCTAATTTCACATTTATATATACATATCAATTTTTAATAATAAATTTCTTATATATTCTCACATCTATATATACTTACATATATATATATTCTTATGTATCAATATATTTATTAATATTTACAATCATTACACAAAATCAAGTAAAATTGGATCATTTTCTAACTCGAAAAACAACCGCAAGCTTAAATAACTGAGGAAATCTAAAATCATCCATTGATCAAATCAATGGGTCTCCCAAATATCCCACAGGCAGTGACTGCACCGATTAATATGTGCTTAATTTTATTTCTCTTCCTCCCCTCTTATAAACTGAAATGAACGGATGATTATTTCATGATAGATTATCTCTCGGGCATCGCAAAATTCTGAGTAAAAGGAACTGAAAAATTAATAGCCGGGAGCGAGAATAATTCTGAACTAATTAAGCTGCAGATTATGATTCCATGACCATGGATGAGCCAGCGATTTCGAGGGCCTCCTCCACTGAAGAAGCGTTCTGGAGTCTGGCCTTATCGATCGGGGGCTGGCTCCTCGCAAGCTTTGGTAGTAGTTGGAATTCCTGAACAAACATGAAGAACGAACGTTACTTCTTGAGATTTAAGTAATAATAATGCAACAGACAATGTAATTGCATACAAATGGTTGATTTTTGTTTCTCATGCTCCCCGAGAATTCAAGAGACATGATATGTAACAATTTGCTCGTCTCCATGCCTCCATCAGTTAGACATAAAAGAGGGGTAAAGCAGAAGTCTGCTAGTGCTAAAACCATGAGCAGGAGTCATATTTTCTAACCGGAAGCATATCACTGAAATTTTGCATCGATAAAAGTCTTGTTTCAAAAATGTTAGTAGACTGGAAACTTTTCATTCAAGGAAAAAGTATAAGAGCTTCCGGTTAAGTAGTTATCGAGGTAGAATTTCCTCTAGAGACCCAATGATGATTGCTCTGTTTATGTGGCGATTTGATTCCACCATGTTCGGATTCTCGCCTATCGAATGTCCAGGCAAATTCATGAGAATGATGCGTACCTCAGGACTTCCACTTTCCACAAGGACGCCTTTCAGTTTACCTAGAAGAGAATGGTAAAAGAAGTCAGCCCATTAGAAGCATAAGCAACGGTGCATGGGAGAGAGATGGAGAGATGGGGGGGGGGGGGGGGGGGGGGGGGGGGGGGGGGGGGGGGTTTACCAGAATCTACCCAGAAAGTAGCAATCTTTGGATCGAAGTTACCGACTTCAACTGCTTCGCCAACTGTCCATTGCAGCAACAATGAGTACCATAATTGAAAAAATCATTAGACAAAAAGTCCAAACACAACGGAGTGCATTTATAGAGAAGCTCTACCATTGTCCCCGAAGAACTGCCACCAAACTTTCCTAGGGCTCCCTTCGTACTCAAATACCCTTGAGTAGAAGTACGGGAGATAATCATATCTGCATGTTTTAGGCAGTGGCAATAATCAATACCAAAGACCTCTCTTTGCAGTCTATATACAACAATCGACTACGTGGTTTAACGAAAGAAGCAAACATACGTGTGAGTCTGTGCACTCAATAAAGCTTTGATGCAGTGTTGTGCTGATCTTCTCGCATGATCGACGTGTTCAACTCGAGCAATGCGATCATACATCTGACGATTGTGAACAACCAGAATTATATGATTGGAACAAATAAACGCTAGTTACAATACATTCAAAATTCATACCTTTAACGGGAATGCTGCTACATCTCCAATTGCAAAGATTCCAGGAACACTTGTTCGGAACTGTCCATCAACCTACATTTCAAAATCCAGTAGTTACATGTCAAATTTTATATCTAATGGAAAATGGTCCATGATAGACCTCCTCAAATAAGTGATACAAGAGGAATCTTGAAAGTTTGATCTAAGAGGAAGGCACATTCAAAGGCAGCGTGAATCAGTTGTTGGGAATAAGTCTTCTTTTCCTAAGTTATGGAAAACAGTCAACACATTTCAGATTCCACTATTTTCAGCAGAAATTTGCCAATGAAGTCTCATCAAACACGACATTTGGGATTCCAAGCCTGAATAACATACGTTGAAGAAAGAAGGATATACTTTTAAAGTGCCACGTGAACATAGTATAGCAAATAACTTGATTATCCTGACTCAAGAAAGATTAACCCCCGAAGAAACACAACTGCCATCAAAGATGCTAGATAGTTAAAAGAGTAGGTAGTCAAACAATCGATCGAGATGGTAGACACACTTTGTAATGTCAATTATAGTTTGCTCCATTAGGTTAGGGGCAAGACTACTTGCCAGTACGTGGTTAGTAAAATGGTCTTGTCCTCTTAACCAGGAGTATATTTATGCATTTATTAACAGTCCAAACATCCGAAACCAATGCAGAAATCCCAAAGTAAATAGTCCTCATTCTTACCTGTATGCCGCCAACTGAGGTATTTAAACCAACTGCCTCAAAAGGACTGACTGCAGGTTTAGCCCCAATACCAATAACTACCTGTCCAAAGAGAAAGTGGATGCCAAATGAAACTAGAATCCCAAAGATGACAATTCAAACAGACAAATACAAACAGTGGAGGACTGGAACTTCCAAGTATTCGCCCAGTATGAAAGCAGGTGTTAAGGAGGTGAATAAGCCAAGAGACGTACTGTGTCTGCTTCTACTATTGATCCATCTCCAAGTTTAACAGCAGAGACACGTCCATCAGAACCAGCTTCTAAGGTTTTAATGGAGGCACCCTGTCATTGTCAAGAAAATTGAAGCATGACTGAGTGAGAATTCACAGCACGTGCACACAAGTTGAGCCATCCACAATTGCATGCTCACAAGCACACAGAAAAAGGCAGGGAGGGGGGGTGTGGGGAAGAGAGGGAGAACCTTCATGAACTTCACACCATTGTCTTGGTAAAGTTTCTCATATCTTTGGGCAAGAGAAGGGGTGAAGAGTCTTTGTAACAGATGATCCTCTGGAAAAATGACCTGTTTTTACCTTCAAGAGATCAGTTACCATTTTACATCATCGAAAATTTCCAGATAAAATGAAAAGCAAATATCGCAAACAAATCCAGACCATGAGCATAGTTCTCTTCATCATATATAGTTGTGAAGAGGATAAATTCTGTGAAAACCATTTCACATCATCGCATAATTCCAGAATAAATGAAAAGTAAATATAAATAAATCCAACCATGAGCACTGTTTCATTCAATCATGAGCATAGTCATATATAATTGTAAAGAGAATAAGTTTTGTGAAACAAAAGTCTGATATACAAATTGTCGCATATGTAACTTCCTTTGAAAATGTCAGATGTGCTAATTACAACGATGGACTTGATTTTATCAGCACTTGTCTTCTTTTTCCCTCCAGAAATCAGTTAGCATTTTTCATCATTGTGTAATGTCAGAAAATGATGATGCAACTTATATTAAGGATAAAACTTAAAGCAAATGGTGCAATGAAACCAAACCAAAATGAAAGTTCCATCCAAACTTGAACAAAGGCCTCTTCGTCATATATAGTTTTAAAGTGGACATGCTCTTTTAACAACAGGTCTGAAATACTTTTAATCATGCAAGCCTCGCTAGCTTGAAGAACTAGGGAAATAGTATTGCTAATTACAACTATAAAGATACTCACTAGCTTGAAGAACAGAGAAGGAAAAGCAATATGAACATAAATCGACAGGGAATCCACAAAAATTTCCATGATCTGCTATTAACAATGTAACAGGCAGGAGACCAATTTGAAGATCAATTTGGCAGGGAATATCTAACTGTCATATGACCAGCAATAGAATAAATAAATAAATAAAAGTAATGGTTGTAACTTCAAACTTGCCATCTTTCATGGACAATACTCACTGAACCAAATTCAATTGGCACAAAACAGGAGAATCACTTACTGTTGTATCAAGTTTCCAACCAACAGCCGCTGCAGCGACCTCCATACCAATATAACCCCCACCAACAACCACCACCTTCTTTGCTTTTTCCTGGAAAATACAGAGACAATGTCTATATTACTTAAAATGTGATGCATTTGCAGGAAAAAAGGCAACACCAAGCAGAGGTCAGAAGAAATACAGCTGAATTCCTTTAATTAAAATAAAAAGTTCAAAAATCTAATGGAACGTGGGCCCATTTGAAATGATTTTTACAGCAGAAAACAACACGTTATATTTTTGGCAAAGGCTTTATATACCCGTTTTGAGAATTTTTTCTAATAAATTATCCTTAAAATCAACTTAAAGATACATTGCAATTGTATTATACGTCATATGAGTTTCAAGATACGATGTCAAGTGGACCTATAAGTTTTCAAACTAACAATCATGCTAAGATACTTTAGAAGAAGGATATGAAAAGCTAAGTTAAGCTAACATACCAACGATGATATAAGGGAATCAGCATCTGCAACATCTCGAATATAGTGAACTCCAGGAAGATTTCCACCAATTTTTTCTGGGAATCTGAAAGAATCATTATTGGTGAATCAGCTCATTAGCACTCAATTAGTCATATGACAGCATTCCTAGAATTAACAGATACTTTTTTTGATGCTTTGTTTAATTCCCTTAGTACCTCGAGGCAGTACATCCAGTTGCAATAATAAGTGATCCATATTTAAGAAGTTTGCCTGAATGAGTAGTCAATGTTTGCTTTTCGATATCAATTCCTGTCACAGGGTCTTCATATAACATCTGAACAAAAGAGGTAGATTTTATAAGTTATATGAACGAAGAATTTCCAAAGGAAGCAAATACACTGAAATTACAGAATTCTGAAAATATGAAGGAATCAATGTACAGCAAAAATAACATAGACGATCCCCAGAGTACCTCTATCCCTTTCTCTTTATACCAATCGGGAGTTTGCCTTTCTCCACCAGAGCCAACACAAGTATGAAAACCCTACATCAATCGAGATGATGGCTTAACTTAGGATGCAAATATTTACAGCTGCATAGATCAACAGTGCAACTTCCAGCAACCACTGAAGCACCATTAATTTGTTAATGAAGATATAAAGTGCATTTGATGAAAATTGCTGAGTTCCACAGTTGTCTACAAACATTACTTAAAGAGCCATGATCAGAAATCAGTATAAGGCTACAAAGAGCAAAATACTTACAGGCAACCGAGCAGGCTTTTTGTCTAACGGAAATAAGTACGCTTTCGTTAGAGCAGGACGCTCGTATGGTGCATGTGCCTGCAACACGAACAACACCACAAAATGAGCACCATATCACCCTACCAGCTTTCAGAATCATCTCAGATCGTATAACTTTTATCCACTGATCAAAAACTATATAAACTAAGTACTTACTTCTTTTGACACAATACAGAGCCTTCCGTCGGCCATGCCATGTTCAACAAAAGTCCGAGCTGCATAACCGGCAGCATTCCCTCCACCAACTATCACAAACCTACAAAAAACAAACCAAATGCCGCAATTTCTAAATCAAGACCATGAACTTACAGTTGTCTGAACCAGTAGTGTGATCTATCAACGGAATTACGAAAGTTTACGACATAATGAATCACAGTACTTACAAAAGTACACGTTAAGACAAACCATAATATGAACAGCGTTACGGGCAGGCTCTCGCAATGCTCAAAACTCGACTGATCCAACTTAGAAAAGTAAATGCTCGGAGCAAATTAGATGTGAACTCACTCCCGATTCTCATTGGCGAAAGCAGACGATGCAGCAACATAGCTCCTCCGGAAGCTTCTGAATCCGACGGACCAAGGCTGCAGAGGAGCTCGATCAAGCGAACCGGAACTCGGGCACCACAGAGAAAGCCCGTGCTTCAGCGACAGCGAATTCGAGACACCCGCCATGAACCTGCGAACCTTCCAAGCTGGCAAGCAAACCAAACCGTTAGCGGCTGAGGGAGAGAGGCGATGGGGAGGAGTGAGAGAAATCGAAGCGAAGCAGTGGGGGAGAGTGGAAGACCTTGAGACATTGAGCAGCTGAGGGTATATAATATTAGGCTATTGGGGGAATAAGTTAATGCTTGGGGGGTCAGAGGGTGGCTCTAGAAGAGGTCGAAAGGTCGTGACAATGGCGGATTCGCAACGGGCTGCCATTGGAACAGCACAAGAGGTGCCGTGGAAAACAGTTTGTCAACAGAAGCGGGCTCTGCTCCTCTCAGCTCAGCTTGCTGATCTGCTCAGTGATGACGGGCAGGAAGGAACCAGAAATGGCCATTTCCTTCTGGCACAATGGCACTTTGCTATTCGACGCCCGCTGCGACAGTAACCTCGTACTCCTGGCACAGCATACGCCTAGGGCGGCAGAGCTCAGCTCATGCCAAAGGAAATGGGCCGCCAGGTCGGTCCGGTCGGCCCGGTCGAGGCAGGTTTCTCAAAATCCGCACCTGCCCCCCTCGCACTCCTGGCCCGTTGGCCCACCTGACATTTGCCCCTGCATGGGACTGGCCTGTTCAGTCCCTGCTCATGCTGCCCTGTGCGGGTCAAGTTCGACCGGTGCGGGCCTAACCCGCACTTGACCAATTCTGAATACAGTAATTCGAGCAGATCTAAATAGTTCTATACAGGCGATTTACCTACCTAATGAACTTGCAGGATTTTCACGTGGACCAAAGTAATTTATTGAGTGAGCCTAACACGCCCTCATTATATTAAAAAAGAGGGAAAAAAAAAAGTTGTTCAAAGATAAAGCGGGTTTAAATCAGGAAACCTAACCAAACAATTCTCAATCTCGAGTAAATTATGAATATGGCTCAACCTATTGACTCTCCGATTGGATCCTCAAACCTTTAGACCCGTGCTTAGACCGGTTCGATACCTTATTTGTTTTTAATGAGTGATAACAATAATATCGATTATAGTTTCCCTATGATAAAATGACGTAATAATTATTTATAATCTCCGCACTTAATTAAGAATTAGATCCATTCCCTTAACCAGCTTGTTTTCATCATCAAACATTATGGTTGGCAACTGACCAAGAATGCTAATGCTACTGAGGAAATTGTCATGGCAAACGATCATTTGTTATCCTGTGAATGTAATTTTCAGTTATATGTAATTGTAGGTACTGTTCGAGCTGTAGAGAGCATCAAGCTAGTAAGAAGCTGGATCTTTGGAGCCCGGAGGTTGCCAAAGATTTGAGACGGTTACGTTTCACGCTAGAAACCGTTTCGAGCCGTTTCATGCCCACCCCAAGCTAGAAGCAGCCGTGGTTCCCGCCGGTCGAGTTGAAATTGCCATACCCCTAGTTCGAGCCATTTTCAGCCCAAGAGCGATTTGGTCCGACCTGAGGAATTGTGAATCTCCATAACTTGGTCCGTTAGAAGGCCCAATTGGGCACTGGCCCATGTCTCTCCATAACCATTCCTCCCAGTTATAAAACCCTACCTGGGCAGGATTAGGGTTTCCTCTGCAACAAGCAGTTCAGTTTGGGAAGAGCTCGCCGTCCGTTTGTTGCCGCATCCGTCTGCCCTTGCCTCTTCCTCTTCGCAATCATGGTATCTCTCTCTCTCTCTCTCTCTCCCTCGCTTTCTCTCCTATGAACTAATGCTGTATTGAGCTGCCTGTGATCTCTGCGCAAGTCTAAGTGTTGTCCGTCTTGATCAATTGGGAGGGAATTGTTTAATGAATGAGCAGAGCACAGTGAATTGGTACCTTGTTGGGGTTTAATAGATGTGAGAAGTTATGCCGTTTCTGGTCTATCTCTCTCTCTCTCTTTCTCTCCGTTTGTGAGCTGAATAGCCTTGCAAAGTCGTCTCTTTCAATCTGATTTGGATGATTTTCCCATCACGGAGGTTTAATCTTGTTTCATTTACTGTTTCCTCTCAGATTATTCCAGAGAAAAATCGACGCGAGATCTCCAAGTACCTCTTCCAAGGTCCTCATATCTATCGCTTTCTCCCGTTCCTTCACATATTCAGTAAAAAAAATCTACGCTTTCATTATGTACTCGGGCTTCGGGTTTTCAATTGACAGGCTTATCGTCCCAATGAAGGTACTGTGGGCAAACGGCCTTATAAATGTTGTGATTGGGACGCTAGTTTATGAAATACATGATGTAAAATGCCATGACTGATTGCCCTAACTGTGTGGAGTAGCATTCCTTATTAGAAATGGGGCATGGTGCAAGCTTGACTTATTTTATTTTTCCGCTTTTAATAAAAACTTTTGCTCTGTTTGGCCGCAACTCTATTAATTATCTCTATCCCTGAGTAATATAGATCGTATATGTTATTTCTTTAGATTTTTTTCCCCAATCCGTGTGATCAGTTCAATTATTTCAAAGATGTGAAGTGTTATACCGTATAAGGTAAGTTTACCCGTAAGGATGTTGCTCAGGTTTTTCTTCTTGAATCTTTGCAGAGGGGGTATGTTATGCCAAGAAGGATTACAATCTTCCAAAGCACCCGGAGATTGATGTCCCGAACTTGCAGGTGATAAAGCTGATGCAGAGCTTTAAGTCTAAGGAGTATGTCCGGGAGACCTTTGCCTGGATGCACTACTACTGGTACCTTACCAATGATGGGATTGAGTTCCTGAGAACTTACCTCAACCTTCCTTCTGAGATTGTTCCTGCCACCTTGAAGAAACAAGCCAAGCCTGCTGGAAGACCCTTGGGTGGCCCCCCTGGCGATCGTCCCCGGTATATATGCCTTCAGTCGCATAATGCCTTTATAGCTTTTTCCAATTGTTTGTCAAAGATTTATAGGGTGAATGTATTACATAGCGCATCATCACACATCTGCTTCTTATCTTGCATTCTGTATGAAGTGTTTTTCTCTAATTTGTTGAAATTGTATTGACTTTCTTTTCCTGCTGTCTAGCGGCCCACCACGCTTTGACGGAGAACGACGATTTGGTGACCGTGAGGGATACCGTGGAGGTCCTCGTGGACCTGGCGGTGACTTTGGTGACAAGGGTGGAGCCCCTGCTGACTACAGACCTTCATTCGGGGTAATCATATTTTGCTTGATAAGTTTACTTGTAATCTTTTACTTATTAACACTGATATTAGGTACTTTTGATTATATGAGGGGACTGTTGCTTGTTTTCTTACCTTTTTTTTTTGGGTATTTATGGTCTGATAAGCAAAACTCGTAATCTTATATTGCAATTTGTTTATCTCATTCAGGGTCCTGGTGGAAGGACCGGCTTTGGCCGAGGAGGTGGCGGCTTTGGTGCTGGATCAGCAAGCTCGGACCTTCCTTGAGGGTTTTTCATGCTGAGTGGGCGCTTTTATGAAGTTTTGTTCTTTGAAGGCAGAGAACATGAAATCTGTTTTCCTAGCTCTATCACATCATCAGATTGTTATCACTAGTTAATTCGCCCTTTTTTTCTATTCGACTTGGTGGATTGGAGTTCCGTTCCTGGACTGATTTTGATTTTAGTTTACCATCAAATCTTTCCTTAATGGTCTCATGTCAATCTTGGTCCATCTCATGTTTTTTCTTCAATGATATACAAGAAACCGCACAGTAAGGATCAAGTTGGCATTTCATAGCTCATTAGAATTTACCAAATAAAGTAGACGATCAGTTGAATCTGAAAGATGACACTAAGCTGTGCTGTTGAATGCAATATGACCTGTGATAGAGTGGAGAGTTTCGTATATCGATGCACACTCAGGATGGGTTGTATCGTTCACCATGAAGGCAATGTCTTGTCCATGGACCTCCACGCTGCTCCAGGCTGCTTCCTTTCCATTGAGTTCCTTCATCTCCAGTCTCACCTTAGCTACGTCCTCCCATCTACCAACACCCGCGTAAATGTTTGACATTGCTACCCTCCAAGCCTTGTTATCCCAATCCAAAACCGAGAGCTCCCTTGCAGCTCTTTCAGCTAAATCGACCCGGCCAAATGCACAGCAGGAGCTTAACAGGGCTCCCCATGCAGCTCTGTCGGGCTTTATCGGCACGTTCCTTATGAAGGCTTCAGCTTCATCGAGTCTCCCTGACCTTCCCAGCATATCCACCACGCAAGCTAGATGCTCTGTACTTGGCCTAGTCCCGTATACACTCTCTATACAGTTAAAGATCTCGAGTCCCTCCTTCATGATTCCTGCATGGTCGCATGCTGAGAGAATGTTCACGAATGTGATTTCATTTGGCTGCTCAATTCCGGATCTCGTTAGTTCTCTGAACACCGTCATAGCAGAATGCCCGTTCCCATTGACCCCGAAGGCACCGATCATAGAATTCCATGAGCTAATGTCTTTGCTAAGCATTTCCTTAAAAACACCGTGCGCCGAGTCCAATCTTCCCGTCTTTCCATACATGTCAATCAGAGAATTCTGTACAAATGTATCGCACACAAACCCCGTCTTGGTAATAAATCCATGAATGACTTGACCCAAACGATAGGAGCCCATATCGGAGCAAGCCTGCAGTACTGCTAACATTGTAACAAAGTCGGGACCACTCTCACCGTCTCCTCGTTCTCGGTGAATCTCTCTAAAATGCGATAGAGCCCTGCTGTAATCTCCTCTCCTGACAAGACAAGTAATGATAGTATTCCAGGAAACAATGTCTCTATTGGCCATCCTTGAAAAGAGTCGGACTGCAGATCCTATGCACTCATTCTTTGAGTACATGTCGACGAGAGAATTCTCTATCACCAAAAGCGGAATGATCCCGCATTTAATCAAGAAGCAATGGATCTGCTTCCCTAACCCGAATAGTCCAAGTTCAGAACATCCTTGGAGAATAAGGGCAAGTGTTTCAGCCTTGACATGCTGATCTTCACTTGTGGAAAGGAACTTACAGAAGACTTCTATTCCTTCAAGGAAGCATCCGTTTACGAGATACAATTCCATCAGAGAGTTTACCACAAAGTCATTCCAGCCCCATCCGGTTTTCAAGATCGCTCCATGGACCCACCTGAAGAACTCCAATTCACCGATCAACGAACAAGCGCGCAAGAGGCTGAGAACTGTGATTTCGTTGGGTGTTTTCCCGTCTTCCTGCATCCTAAAGAAATAGCTCAGAGCCTCCCTCGCATACCCATTCAATACAGCCCCAGAAATTAGCGAAGTCCACGAGACGACATCTGTGCAACCACTCCTTTGAAGAACCTTCTCTGCGTCACTCAGTTTCCCGCACTTTGCATATGAATCCACCAGAGAGTTCGCCAAAAAACTATCCAGGGAAAGCCCATATTTAACCACATAACAGTGGGCCGCTTCTACCAACCTTTGATGATCGTTAGTATTAGCGCACTGTGCACAAGCCTTCAGGAGCACCGAGATCGTGAACTCGTTCAGCTCCACCTCACCCAACATCTGCCCGAAAAGGGAAATCGCCATGTGGCTCTCCCAGTTACTGCAGTACCCCGACATCAGGGTCGTCCAAGAAACAACGGTTCTATGGGGCATTTCTTCAAATACTTGCTTTGCGCGGTCAAGCAACTCGCATTTTGAGTACATGTTCGCAAGAGAGTTGCCCGCTATTGCATCTGCGCCGAACCCAGATTTTATTACGAGGCCACGGAGGACGGAGCCGGTTCTGAGGTCCCGCGACATCGCACACGAGGTCAGGCTGTCGAGGGTGTCCCCGAAGCCAATGTCTGCAGCGGCTCTCGGGCCTGCAGGGAGAGTTTGACGAGCGAGGGGACATCTGTTGGGTGGAAAGGTCACGTTTCCATGGAGCTGAGGGCTGTGAGGAGATTGTGTTAGCATTGCAGAGTGGCTAGATATGGGAAGAAGACTGAATGGGTTTACTTTGGAATATAAAGCAATAAGATGAGAGGGGAGAGAGAATCTGATAGCAAACTATATGTTGACGTTTTTATTCACATCACTATTACAAGCTACATATATATAGTTTGAAGTAACATACACATACACATAAGACAGACATCCCAAAACCTCTTCACTGTCGGCTCCAAGCATCCGGCCCTCATCATCTCTCACTTCCAACACCTTCGCAACTCAGTCAACTTCCTCCATCTTGCTCTCCTCATTTCCTGCCTCCTCCAGCGGGGGCATGTCGGCATCCCCGCCGACGCTCGCATCCTCCTCGATGTTCAACCCAAGCTTCAGCATCCTGTGGATCCTCGACGCGAATGTGTTCGGGTCGTCGAGGCTGAACCCGGAAGTCAGCAGGGCAGTCTCATACAGCAACAGGACGAGATCCTTCACCGACTTATCGTTCTTGTCCACCTCGGCCCTCTTGCGCAGCTCCTCCATGATACCGTTATCGGGGTTTATCTCCATGGTCTTCTTGCTCGACATGTATGCACTCATGCTGTTGTCCCTCAGCGCCTGAGCCTTCATGATCCTCTCCATGTTTGCTGTCCATCCATACTCCCCTGTCACGAGACAGCAGGGAGAGTCCACAATACGATCCGATACAACCACTTTCTCGACACGATCGCCCAGTATCTCCTTGATCGTCTTGCATAGATTATCAAAGGATTTCTTCTTCTCCTCCCTTTTCTTTTTTTCCTCCTCCGACTCATCATCGAGTTTCAGTCCCTCTTTCGTTGCAGAGACCAGTTTCTTCCCATCATACTCTTTCAACTGCGTGACTGCGTACTCATCGATCGCATCAACCATGAAAAGGACTTCGTAACCCCTCCTCTTCAGCCTCTCCAGGAAGGGAGAGTTCTCAACAGCCTTCTTGCTCTCACCTGTAATATAATAAATGTCCTTCTGGCCCTCTTTCATCCTTGTCACATAGTCTTTCAAGCTAGTCATCTCATCCCCGCTCTTGGTCGAGTAATACCTCAACAAGTCCGCAAGCTTCGCCCGGTTCTGACTATCTTCGTGAATGCCGAGCTTAATGTTCTTCGAGAAGGCCTCATAAAATTTCGTATAGTCGTCCTTGTTCTCTGCAATCTCAAAGAACATCTCAATGCACTTCTTGACCAGATTCTTCCTGATCACCTTAAGGATCTTGTTCTGCTGCAGTGTCTCACGGGAAATGTTAAGGGGTAGATCATCGGAGTCGACAACGCCCTTGATGAACCCGAGGTATTCAGGGATCAGCTCCTCACAGTTGTCCATGATGAAAACCCTCCTCACGTATAGCTTGATGTTGTTCATCTTCTTCCTTGTGTCGAAAAGATCGAAAGGTGCTCTCCTTGGGACAAATAGGATGGCTTTGAACTCGAGCTGTCCCTCAACTGAGAAGTGCTTGACGGCAAGGTGATCTTCCCAATCATTGGTCAAGCTCTTATAGAAAGAAGCATACTCCTCTCTGGTCACCTCCTCCGGTTTGCGGAGCCAAATTGGTCTCTGTTTGTTGATCTGCTGCCACTCATGGGTCACCTCCTTAACCTTCTTCTTCTTGGACTTCTTATCTTTGTCCTCGTCTACTTCCTCAACATCGCCCTCCTCTTCCTTCTTGCCTTCCTCGTCCTCATCGTCACTGACTTCTTTCTCAACCGTCTTCTCGACCCAGAGATAGATTGGATAGCTGATGAATTCAGAATGCTTCTTCACAAGATCCTTCAATCTTCTCTCTTCCAAGTACTCGAGCTGCATCAAAAATCTTACCCACTAAGCAAAGTTGCCAATCACAAAAGGCCGCTCATTTATACTGGCTAGTCACATTTCAAAGGCACTGCCGCTAATGGAATAAGAGACCAACTATGGACTTACATACATGAAAATAGAATCAACGGAGACATCGCTATTTGAAATCATCAGCCTAATGTCATTTTTAAACATAATGATCGAAAAGTTTGCTATCACAGCCGATAGATACCGCAGTTGTTTATCTATTTAGGATATGAGACATTGGTCTCTCACTCACCTGATCATCCTTGAGGAAGAGCGTGACTTTAGTCCCTCTGCCCAACGGCTCACCATTAATGTCCCGAGTAACGGTGAAAGACCCACCAGCTTGAGACTCCCAGACATACTGCTCATCATCATTGTGCTTCGTGACGACAACAACCTTGTCGGCGACAAGGTAGGCCGAGTAAAACCCCACACCGAATTGCCCTATCATGCTGACATCAGCCCCAGCCTGCAGCGCTTCCATGAACTCCTTAGTCCCTGACCTCGCAATCGTCCCCAGGTTGTTCACCATCTCTTAAGAAACCACACACCCATTTTCAATCCAAGTCAATACTTAAATCTCGTCATCAGACGAAAAATTAGGAACCGGGAGGAAGATTAGGGAAGAAATTCGGCTACCTGCTTTGGTCATCCCGACTCCGCTATCGATCACGGAGAGAGTTTTGTTGGCCTTGTCGGGGACAATCCTGATGAACAGCTCGGGCTGAGCATCAAGCTTGCTCTTGTCCGTCAAGCTCTCGAACCGAATCTTGTCCAGAGCCTTTAACACACATCAACATTTCCATTTTCAGTATTTGGCGCCAATATATATATATATATTAACACAAGCACACACGCACAAACACAGGAACAACAGCGAACGAAATCTTACATCGGAGGCGTTGCTGATGAGCTCGCGGAGGAAGATCTCCTTGTTGCTGTAGAAAGTGTTGATGATGAGGCTGAGGAGCTGATTGATCTCCGCCTGGAAGGCGAAGGTCTCGGATTCTCCCATGTGCACATCCGCCATTCTTCTTCTCCTCCGATGATGATCTTACACGCACACAGTCACGCAAAGAGAATACGAGCCGCAGTTACGCGAATTTGTCTTCGGACAACGACGTAAGGTACCTGACGAAGCAAGGGGAAGATGGCTACGGAGCTTATATACGCAGAGGAACGGAGAGGATCGGAAGCGTCCGGTGGCTTCTTCAGACTTCTTCTCCTCTGTGTGCTTTAGGTGGCAACAGACTGTTGGGGGAGAGAAAGAGAGAGGGCGGGAAAGGGAAGGAGGAGCTTGGCGGTTTCTAGAGGTCTCTCCGTCCTTTGGGCTTCTCCAGGCCCATCGATGGGCCCATGCATGAATATGGGCCGAATGGAGGCCCAATAGATCAAGAAGCAATTCTGAAGGTATTGTGCTTTGACGTTTTGGATTTGTCCCACAAACCTTTACCTTGCTGGGCTTTTCCATTTCTTTATTTGTCCGACAAACCATTAGCGTTCTTCTTCTTTTTTTTTTTTTTTTTGCCATGTTAATTGATCGACTCGGTGATCTTCCCTTCCTCCCATTGGTTTCGTCGAGGTCTGAGCTCCTAACTGTTGTTGAAGCAAAGCACCTATTTTCCTCCTTTCTTTTAAATCTCCCTTTACGAAGTCGAATCCAAAGCATGCTCACCCAAATGCCGATGCGGTTAGATATTCAATTAGTGTTAATAGCAATCAATCACAATGTCTGAAAGTGAGTGTGTGTGAGAAAATTCAGCAGCAGTTGTCAAGCATCAAACTTTGGCCAGTTGATGGCGAATTAACTCCATTTCTCGCTAGTTAGGTCATGATCGACGGAATGGGCAAGGGCCATTTCCAAATCTATACTAGGATATTCACCTGTGGTAGTCGGTCGTAAACATGAGATTTGAGATTCTAAGAATCATGTCCTCCTCGTCCCTATTCGTGTTAGAAATTGCCAACCCTATCGCTGGACAGCTTCAAAAGGCAAAAAGAAAGAGCTAATGAGCCACGGTGGAGGAGGATGATGATGAAAGGAGAGCAGATATCTCGTGATCACACAACCGCCATATCCCACCAGCAATTAGTCGATACAATCATTAATTAATACATGCATGCCTGCAATACTCCCTCCCAATGCTTTCGTGTTAAACTTCCAGAGATCCCTCTCACTTTGCTTCCTTTGCTATCCACAGAAATGGCAGCATACTCTTTTCTTCTTTTCTTTAATTTTGAGGGAGACTCATGAGCTTAAAGGGATTGGAAAGTGTGTGTATTTATATATATATATATGGGATATAATAAATTATAAAGGAATATACAGAGTTTCTGTGTAAATGTATCCATCTCATGGAGGGAAGGGGAAACATGGGGGGTTCGATTCCTTTAGGAAGGAGACAACTCATGCAGGAAAAAGATGGTGATACTGACCCCTTTAAAGAGGCCAATTTCAGTGTTGTGATGATTTATATATGTTATATATGCCCATGAGCTATACATGCATTGAGAATTGAGACATTACAGCTCACGTTTAAGAACAAGGAATTGAACGATAATAATTAGAAAGAATGGCCACTCATTGCCAATACTTATAAATGCATAAAATTAAGTGCGAAAGGGGGCCAAAAAAAAAAAACAAGAACTCTTCAAAAAGATTCAATAGAAATTACCCCCCCCCCCCCCCCCCCCCCCCCCAAAAAAAAAAGCCAATAGAACATACATGTGTTTTGCTGGGTTAAAACTCAAATTCGATTCACTAAGAAATCATGCGATAGAATATTTTCTATTGGCCAACTGCACAATTTTTGTGACTAATTTATTTATTGTGTGAATTTATAGAGTGTTCACTAATAATTAGTCGGATAAAATCTGAATGCTTCGCTAAAAATAATGAAGTTTGCTAATGTTAATGTGCATGATATAAACCTTTTGATTTTCTTCAAAAAACCAATCTCAGAGAACATCGACTAGGATTTTAAGATTAAATCTTGTTGAGATATGTTGTCCCACATCGAAAAATTGAGAAAAAAACCATAAGCTTACATGAGGCTTGGGTCCAGTAACCTATCAGTTTAAGCTTTCGAGTTGCAGATGGGCTCAAGTCCGTATAGACCAAAGTGGGTATTTTATAAATCTATGACTCATTTCTCCCCAAATACTTTTTCGGACCTTAAATTAGTGGTGATCCGAAAATATATCATAGGCAGAATGCAAGCAGTTCGAAACCAATGAAGAGCATGAGAAAGTAGTTACATTTTTTCATGGTCCTTCGAGAATCAAATGTTGGCCTGGGACAGATATATGAAGCCTTTATTTGCAAAGAAAAAGGCTCAAAATTAAATGCATAAGATACCAAATTCATTTTCCAATCCGTTCGGCTTGCGTCAACATTGGATCGATCCACTTGTGTTGAATTTATTGGACCGGGCCTCTATTGATTTTTGTTGAGTTTGAAGACCAGTTCTAATGTTTGTGAAGTAAACAATTGAGTAGAAGTCAATAAATAAAAGCTGAGCCAACACCATTATAAAACCGCCATATATCTGAGAATAGAAAATTCCTAACTCATTACTCAAATCCATAGTCACTTTTGCGACATGAATTATAACATAAAAAGGCACAATCTTCAAGTTTAGTTGCGCATATAGTACGGCGTCAATTATTATGTTAGATTATAACGATAACGGCTAATGTGGAGCTAATGATGTTGCGTGGTACAACAAGATTGGACAAGTAGACTCCACGTGTTTGTATTTAATTAAAAAAATAAAATAAAAGAAAGGGGATTCAAATTAATAAGAGAAAATGAGGAAGGGGTCGATAGTGGTAGCTATACCGGTGGCTACCATCTCCCAATTGAGGTCATCGACCATTGCAGGAACTCAATTATGTGGGTGGTGGCCGTAATCAGGGCTTCGAAATTGGAGGCTTTCATTTTAGCGGTGAGGGCCTTAATTGTGCTTCCGACAATCTACAATTCGCTCCATTCCTTCTTTTTTTTTTTGAAAAAATTCTTCTTTTAAAACTTTTAGATTTGTTTTTAATTAAATAAAAATATGTGGGATCCACTCGTCCAATCATATTGTGTCACGATGCGTCATTAGCTATTACTATTATATTTGACGAATAATTGATACCGTACTAGAATCACAGCTAAACCTGAAAGGTCGTATCTTTTTATATTTTTTTTAAAGATCATACTATATTTAGAAAAAAAGCAAATGTAGTGTATTTCTGTATTATTTTTAAAATATCGTGTTATATTTAAGAAAAAATATAAAAATCGTATATTTTTATATTATTTTTTTAAAGATCATATTATATTTAGGGAAAAAAAGAGAGTGTAAAAGTAGTCATGTCCCGGTAATTAACCCATAATATTTTGGGCCCACTGATACTGTAGGGTGCAAGTGGAATTACCTTGCCACCAAATTGTCCCAAAGGTATATATAGAAAATAAAAGAAAATTGCTAATTTTGTGTTGACTTTTTTAATGGTCATACAATGAGTGCAAACTTGAAATGAAAACACCATTGGTTGACTAACGACCTGGCAAGCTACTCAGAGAACAACTCTTGTTCCCCCCCCCCCCCCCCCCCCCCCCCCCCTATTATAAAGAACAGCCCATCAAATGGAAAATAATGATGTTATGATAAATCGCCGGATCTTAAGAAAAATCTTAAATAGTTCTTCGTCACAATACTGATCAGGATCCAAATTTGGTCATGATTAGACTCCGTTGCTCGGGCACTCAAGCACCGGGAGCACGATTGTGTTGTCCTCTAAGATGGTACTGCTGATGTCAACTTGCACGGATTTATGTAACCATCCAAAATTAATTACTTGCCCCAAGCCAACCTACCATGTATTAAATACTGTACCCCCAAGTTGGAGTGACTCGACGCTCATTAGCAAGATAATTCTGTGGCTAGATAAAATTTATAATTATAAAAGTTTTATCTCAAAATAAACCGATCCAATTTGAATCTGAATTGATCGGATCAATTGAGTTATCCGAATATCACTTGATATATAGATATATATATACCAAATTAAGCTTTCTTTTTTGTGTTTTTTTTTTGGGGCATAAAAATGTTTGTCATTAATGGGGAACCGTTTAAAAGTCTCGTTCACTTCACGGATTTTCAAGTCATTCATCGGATCGAAAAAAGGCTTCTTCTCTCGGCCTTCAAACCTTTCCCTCCTTCCCTCTCCCGTGCTCTGCTCACGGCTCATTTCCAGAAGAACCCATTAAAGAGGAAGAAGAAAGCTCTCTCTCTCTCTCTCTCTCTCTCTCGCCATTAAGGCCGTGGTTAGATTAGATTAGATCACTGGAAACAGAGCTCGGACACAGAGAGAGAGAGAGAGAGAGAGAGAGAGAGAGAGAGTAGAGAGGTAGAGGTGGCTTCAGGTCTGTCTCCGATGGCTGCTGCTGCGAAGGAGACTCGGTCTGCTGCTTCCGGCGAAGGGACGAGCAACATCAGGGGAGTCCTCACGCACGGCGGTCGCTATGTGCAGTACAACGTCTACGGCAACCTCTTCGAGGTCTCCACCAAGTACGTACCCCCCATTCGCCCCATCGGCCGCGGCTCTTACGGCCTTGTCTGGTGAGATTCTTGGCTCCCATCTCCAAACGAAACTTGCTTTCTCCATCTCCACTGCTTCCTTTGTATCTTTGTCAGTATCGTCGTCTGTGCTGTTGATTTTTTCGTCTGGTTTGGCTGTTATCCGGTTCATTTCGCTTTCCAGTCAAATGGTCAATTCGGCAGAGCTGCCATAGACGCTTTTGTGCTGATTTTTTCTTGCATCGTATGATTTGTGTCTCCATTGTTTGATGATGGAGTGATTTTTGTTATTCATGATTGTTTAACTACTCAGTTTTGTGTTTAATTGTGATTTCCATTGCGCGACTTTCTAAATCACGACGGGAACTTGATAATCTTCAGCTCCTCTTTTGCGGCTTATTGAGTCGGATCTCGAGAAAGTCATCAATAAAGGGGGGGATATATGTGTTGCGTTGATGACTACTGGATACCAGGAAATCTAATGATCCATGATGCCTCAGTTACCTATTTATTTGGCCATGAAGTTTGAAACTTTGACAATTCCTTTGTTTTCTCAGTGCTGCTGTGAACTCTGAGACACGGGAGGAGGTTGCGATTAAGAAGATCGGTAATGCATTTGACAACAGGATAGATGCCAAGAGGACGTTGAGAGAAATAAAGCTACTCCGCCACATGGATCATGAGAATGTATGTCCGGCTGCTCCTTTAGGTCCTTTGTTAAGCTGAATGACTCTACGGTCTGAAAGATTGATTCACTTTCTATTTCTCTTCATCTGGTGAATCGGTGTTTATAACACCTCCTAGTTTTCCTACCGTGTTATGGCTGGGGTTTTCATAATATTATAGCGTGTAATCATGTTCAGAATCAAAATTCGGAAGTGATGCAGCTAGGGTGTTAGATTCTGCCCTTTTTCTGCTCCTTCGGTTCATTTATGGTTCACTTCCTTTTGTCTTGCAGATTATTGCCATCAAGGACATCATAAGGCCTCCCAAAAAGGAAATATTTAATGATGTATACATTGTTTATGAGTTGATGGACACTGACCTCCACCAGATTATTCGTTCTGACCAACCATTGACAGATGACCATTGTCAGGTTTTGGCTCTAGCCCCAACAGGATAGCTGCTATGTTCTGCTCTTTGCTTTCAAGGTTTTGCAGCATGCCGAGTATCATGGAGATGCTCTTCACTTGTTTACATTGCAGCTGAGTCAATGCAAAAAACAGATCAGAGGGATAAGTTTATAACTGGCTAGATCATAAATATGATAGCACATGGGGCCATTCTCCGGGAGATGAAAGTTCTTCATTTAATTAAATCAGCATTCTCTGGTTTAACCTAGCTAACCTTGTCAAAACATCTCTGAAGATGTGCCCTGTTTATCGCATACACCAAACCCATTTTCACGCGTTCTTCATATCTTCTTCTACATTTTCTTGTATTGGCTATTTTTCATCTCATTCTCAGCTAATTTCCATCATAAATGCGAAGACTCATCTATGATTCTACAATAAAAATTAAAGTCATTGTGGGCAATTCGGTTATAGATAGGGAGCACAGTGATGAACAAATTGATATAAGCATTGAAATTCCGACTCTGTTAGACTTGTGATCACTTCATAGAAACATCTAGCTCATGTCTGGAAGTACTTACCATTGCTCAATGCCTTCTGCTCCTGATAAAAATGATTCTCCTTTATGAGCTGCTGTATTAACTTGCCTGGAGAATTAAAAGTTCCCACATTTTGATATTTTGTGGCTGCAGTACTTCCTGTATCAGTTGTTACGTGGCCTGAAATATGTGCATTCTGCCAATGTCTTGCACCGTGATCTTAAGCCTAGCAACTTGCTTCTGAACGCAAACTGTGACCTCAAAATAGGAGACTTTGGTTTGGCAAGGACAACCTCTGAGACAGATTTCATGACTGAGTATGTTGTCACCCGTTGGTACCGAGCTCCTGAGCTGCTCCTTAATTGCTCAGAGTACACCGCTGCAATCGATATTTGGTCAGTTGGTTGTATTCTTGGTGAGATTGCAACCCGAGAACCTCTCTTCCCTGGCAAAGACTATGTTCATCAGCTGAGGCTAATCACAGAGGTACACATTTTTCTCACATCACTGTGGCTTGCCAACATCTATCAGAAGTACAATAACCAAGTTGAGGACTATACAAACTTTTATTTTCAGGTGAAGCAAAGAATTATAGTGAGGCTTTTTCTTCACAATATTCCACATCTCAGTCCATCCTTTTCCCACACCTGAAATTCTAAATGATGGTCATTCACTGTCTTTGGCAGTAATAGATTGGTCTGCTTGTACTGTGGCAAGATCGTGCACGTTTTATTTGTTAGTCTATTTACTCGTGCCTCCAAACTTTTCCACTCTGCTACTGAAGCAACAATACTATATTTGGAGACAATCTTGAAACAGTTTTATTGACATTGATCTAATGAACATGCAATTTTTTCATTTTCCCATCTGTAGTTAATAGGTTCTCCAGATGATGCCAGTTTAGGATTTCTCCGGAGTAACAATGCACGCAGATACGTCCGGCAGCTCCCACAGTACCGAAAACAACAACTCTCCACCAGATTCCCAAATATGTCTTCAAAAGCTGTGGATCTCTTGGATAAGATGCTTGTTTTCGATCCCACCAAACGCATAACAGGTATGAACCATACTAGAACTATTCTAAGATCTCTGTACTATGTATATACATTACCAGACAGGGTGATCCAACCAGGAATCAAAGCCTTGCCTACTCTGGTCCTCTGACAAACTGGATATGCAAATGAATGCTTTGAACTGGCCAGCTTTTTTTCTGAAAGCCTGCCGATTTCAAATGGTCGAGGCCTATGGACTTGCTTTGTTATTCTCCCTTTCTTTTTTATATTGTCATATGATCTTCATATCTGCACAATGAGATTGTTATGCTGTGTTTGGTTTCAAAGTATGATTTTAAAATCAGATTTTGATTTTAAAAAAGAGTGGTATAAATGGGGCCCACTTTTTGACTTTTTTATGAGTTATTTTGTTTTGTTGTGAGTAGAATTAGGTTAAAGTTATGATTTTAAAATCACATTTGCAAACCAAAGAAGCCGTTAAATTCACGTCGTCAAATGTTTTTTCTTCTTTTTTCTTTTAAGATTATTTCAATAAAAACTGGTTGGACCTATGAAGCCCCATTGTGATTCCAATCAATTATCAAAGCCACGTGTGTATATTAAATGCTGATACGATTATCAAAACTGAATTGCATGACACTCATGTATCTATTTGCAGTTGATGAGGCCCTTTGTCACCCTTACTTGTCGTCTCTGCACGACGTCAACGATGAGCCCGCTTGCCCACAGCCTTTCAGCTTTGATTTCGAGCACCCCTCTTGCACAGAGGAGCACATTAAAGAGCTCATCTGGAAGGAATCCATGAAGTTCAACCCCGATCCCGCTGATTAGGATGAATGAGCAGTGCAGGGCTTCTTGTACTCTACATCTACAGAGGTCATAGAAATAAGCTTCACCTGGGATGTAATATATATTCGGTGGCCTTCTCCTCGAGCAGGGAACTACTTTAATTTAATTGCTGCGAACAAAAATCGAGATCAATTTCTGTAAAAGGAGCTAAGTGAACTATTCAAGGGAGAATCCGCTTCTCCTGGATTAACAGTGAGGAAATATTAGTGCAGTCGTATCTCTTATCTTATGTTTCATCGCTAACTTAAAAACCAAAGAGTGAGCACTCCATCAAATATCATACTTCCCTATCTGCATGCCCTTGCTTGCCTTATCAGGAACCTAACTGATGGAGCAGAGTGTTCGGTGAATGTAGTTTCCGTCGCTATTCCTCACGGAAACTTCATCGAAAGGACAGGTATGCGGATCTGTTGGAGTCAGAGTCGGTAGATGATGGGGTTGTTTACTATGAGTTGCTACTCAAACCCAGTTTGCACTCTCATGGCTTGTTCCTCTCTTTGCCTCCATTTCCATCCCATCCGACCATGGAGCGTAGCAACCGAATGGAGCAAGAAGCTTGTAATGCGGGTCGGTACGCATTCTTTGCTTACGCTCTCATCATGCTCCTAGCTAGCTCTGAGACTACCTGCTTAGATCTCCGTAGTCTGTCCTCATGTTGAGTGGATCATATGTGAGTTAGAGGACTACAAACATTTCGGATAGACCATGAAGCCCCCTTCTCAGCTCTAAAAATAAATAAAGAAAAAAATAGTATAAATAAAAGAATACTATGGTGTCTTTGGTTTCAGAGTTAAAGTAATTTTGATTTTGATTATGGAAAAGAATAAATGATTATGTAGTGTGTTGAGTTAAAGTTAAAGTTCAATTTTTTGTGATTTTAACTGCGAAATCAAACGGATCATTAGAAACTCCTTCTCTGTGAATTGCAAAGCGAATTAACAAAAGGACTAAATATTCAATGAGAATTACTAATTTATTTTGGATGAATAAGAACCAATAAAAATACTAAAAATCTATGGACCTATTGTGAGATCGGTTTCACTTTCAGGCATCTTAATCGAGTGTTACGCTTCCAAGTGAAAATATTTGCTCTAAACAAAGAGCGCGAACTTATTGTTGTGGACCGGGCCTCCCGCCTAAATGGGCCTTGTCTTCGATTCCCTTCTCAACAATATATTTCACGGAAAGGCCGCGTGTCGATTGTGAATGTTCGGGAACGTTCGTTTCATCGATACTTAGCATCAATCGCAGAACCTCCAATCCACCACGGCCGGCATCTTCCATTTGAAGCCAGCCAAGAGCCGCCATTGACATCAGGTAGTCGAGTTCCTTTCCCATCTCCTATTCCCTTCGAAGGTTAGGCCTTCCCCCTCTTCTGCTAAATTTCGCGGAATTCTGATTCTTGAATCTTAGTTGCAGTCTTTGTGTGATCGATGGTTGAACGACTGATCATGTACCTGTCTCTGCGATGATCATCGATCATGTTATGCTCGTCCGTGATAGCAAATGTCTTAATGTACCGTTTGTGTTTTGTGATCCTGTCCTTAAATTAGATTATGAGCTAGACTCGCTGTTTCATCATTATGGAGAATTTGATCATGCGATCCCGCTGCTGTTGACATATATGTAGAAATTGCTTGAAAGAATGAGGCTTGAAGTATATGTAGAAAGCTCGGTTTATGTGGTTATGAAGGGTTCTGAAACAAACGAGATTCTGCTAAACGATCATTATGTCTCGGTTTCAATGTTGGACAGGTCATGTCTTAAAGTTAATCTACGACATGTTTTTTGTGTTATTCTTGAGTACGTTCTACCTTTGCCTTATATACGAGGAACTCAGAACCTTTTTCTACATAGTGTTGGGTTCATGGGTTGAATTGCTGAATTTCAAAGATAAAATGGTTCTTTCTTTGCTTTTACATTTTTTTTTGTAATTGATTCATAGTCCTGTGTGATTATCTAGTCTCTTTTGACAAGGGGACTACCTGCTTTCAGCAGAGCAATATAAGTTGCAAGTAAATGCGCGGAAGAGCTGCTATCTTGACGGCAAAGGGTAAATTGGAGCAAATCAATCATATAACAGGATCATGTGGTAAGTTTCAGGTCTTTATTTCATTTGGTTCGAAAATACTAATTATATATATATAGACACATACTCGATCTTAATGCTGTATTTTGATTTAATCAGGTACCTTGGCCACTTCGACGCCACTTAAAAAAAGGGGGAAATCCAGTAAGGAAGGCAACTCTGTATCCTTTGAGAAGTCAGATCCAATCGTGGCCTTCAGCAAACCTCCACCACTGCCACCTTTTCTGGGGCCACTCGTTGTTCTCTCCTTGCTGGAAACATTTTCGAGTCGTGATGGAAATGAGGATTGACAGGTGATCTGACTCTGCTCCCGTGAACTTGCTGTTCTTCTAGTTGAAGAAAACCTTTAAAATGTAAATAAGAATGCCGATTGTATAGAAGAGTATCTGGGCTGTGAATCTCCAGAAGTTCATGTAGCTTTCGAGGAGCGGATTTATGAAAGGTGCTAGTAGCAATGAGTATGTGTGCCGTGCCCATCGGATGATGACATGAGGACTCCTTAGGAACCCTGCATGAGATAGATTTTCAATGAGGGGGGTGGCGCTCATGCTTTAAGTTGTGTATATCGTTCGGATGTCGTAAGTGCCAATGAAATCTTACGCACATTCAGCAGCTTTTGGGAACTTATCGAACAGTGATGTCACTATCTTTAATAGTATCTGCCATTTTCAGTAAAATTCAGTAGTGAGATCAAATGCTAGACCTCCTATGTCGGTTTTGTCTCAAAAAATCAGGGAACTGTCGAGGAGAGAACAAAACTACCAGTCCTAGGCCTCCTGGTTTGATAGGTGACTCGGTAATTACTTGAGCCTTCCTGCGTGACATTGATTAATTCGTGTATGAGTATGACTATGTATTTTCGTATAAAACTGGATTAATGTATTGGGAATGTCAGCGTCAGCACCTTACTGTGAGTCCTTGTCCTTCACCTTCTCTAGAGAATTCGTAGAAGCTGCAGCCCCTTGTAAAAGGAATCGGTGTCTCTTTCCATTCTGCCAATAAGGTGGGGGACATAATCGAGCCATGAACTGAAAGGTACATGAATAGTGCAAATAAAGCATGCTTCATTTACCTAGATGCCAATTCACCCATGCAGTAGCCCCGTCCTCCTCGATGTTTCTGATCTTAAACCTAACAGTTTTGCCCATGCTTGTAGCTAGTTGTTTAAAGAATTTCATGACCTCCTGCATTCATTGGTTGTAGCTCGGTAACTAACAGATTGTCCTGGAAAAGAGGGAAAATAAGGAATGCAAGGGCTATTAATACCTTCTTTCCTTCGAAAGGTTCGTAGAAGGAGAAGTCCTCAATACGACAGTCTTCTGATATGATCTCGTCCATCCCCTTCATGTTCTTCCCATTAATGCACACGTAGAGCCGTTTTGCCATACCAGCGGGACCGGGTGGTTCTGTTGTGGTGCTCGGGTCGGAAGCACCCCCTGTGGCTGTCACCTTTAGCAAATGGAGCCTGCGGGTATTGGAAAATCGTAGACCTTCTGGAATCCTCATTATGTTCCGTTTGAGTAGGCGCGTCTTAGTGCAAGGTGGTGGGATGGCAAGTCTTGTTGATATTGACGCATTTGGTGGACGAAGTCGTGCCAAAGAGCTGAATGAGGTAATGGAAGCAGCCATCATTCTGCGGAAGTGCAGCGATGGTAGTTTGCAGATGTGCTCCTTATCGTGGAACTATATTAGTAGTTGGATTATTCCTTTCCTACCTTCAATGCCCTAAGGCGCACTTCAGGAATTTGAAGCACTCAGGACACTTCCCTTTGGGATTTGCCCATAGAATATGTTTTCCCGTTCGAGTCCTTTACCCTTCGAACAAGGGTATCTCTTGCGCGAGGACTTTGGTCAGGTGTTTGAACGTGAAGTTAGCCTTGCATAGTAGGAGGACAGAGGACGGTAAAATTCGAGATCATCGGCTTCGGATTGAGGGTACTGTTGTGCTATTATGGTATATGAATTCTACCTGTGAAAGCGGCTTACCATTGTCGATTCGTTCTGTGGGGCATTGTTCTGGGTCTTTCTTTTGAGGACGTAAATTCTCCTAAAAATTTGATGAACATTAACTTTGTTCGGACGTTATTTTATGAAAGGTTGTGGAGGGATGGGGTGGGTTATGGAAGGTTCTATAGTTCTTCATAACCTATGTTTGGATAAACTTCATTAAATGGTGAGGTGGAATGGTGTGAGAATTTAGAAAAAATCTCGACCCTTGATTATTTATTATATAATGTTATTTCAATGGTTAATATTTCTTATTTCTTTATAGCACATCAAATTCGTAGGATTAAAATATAAATGTTGTGAAGGGTTATGGTAGGACTAAAGCCTTATTTGGATTCACAATAAAAAAAACGACAAAATTGACAATTTGGTCCCTGAAATATACAACTCACGGCAAGTTTGTCCCTGAAATATATTCAGTGTACTAATTGGTCCGGACGTTGCAAACGTTAGGACGAATTGGTCCTTCCGTTCGAAAAAATGAGAGATCCTTGACGGAACTTGCCCCTGGACGCCGTTAATTGCACTGTTGGTCATTCCTCGAAGTGAAAAGGCTTCCTGCCCCCAAATTGCTGTTCACTCAAACCCTAATTGAGCTTGTTGCTTCCCCTGCAATCACCAAATTCACCCAAACGCCTCAAGATTTCTGCAATTGAGAGTGTCGCCCGTGATGTTCTGAAGTTGCAATCGTGGTTGTTGGTCGTTTTCCAGTGAGAAGCAAAACTGCTTGGTTGTGAAAAACTGGGTGAGTTTCGATTTCGTGAAAAACGCAAAAGATAAGGTGACAAGTATCAGATTACACTTTGTTAAGCATTCCTTCTGATTAAAAGAAGAAAGTTGTCCTTTTGTTATCTAGACAAATTGAAACAAGCGAAATATAAGTGCAATTTTTGCACGTGAAATAAAGAACCGTGTTCTCCTGTTGTGGTTTGCCTATTAGAATGTTGCCAAATTTGATGTTTAATCAAGACTGGCGTGCGTTTAAGGTTTGTTGCAGATGAGTTGTTCGAGAATTCAGATGCTGTAATAGCAGCATAAAGCTTCTAAAGCTCTGGTACCATTTCTGGCGAATTTAATTCTGTGAAACCACTTCTTGTTCGGTTAACTTGTGTCCACAATAGTTTGTGAACAATAAGGAAAACGAAGGATATCTGAATGTGTCACCTGTTGGAATATTCAGCGCAAGGAAGAGGTGACGGACAAGACTCAAGGAAGAAAAAGAGGAAGGCCACGGAAGTATTGTGAGTTTGCTACCGAATTTCTTATGAATGCCAAATATGAAAATTGGAAATACATATATCATTACATTTAGCGCATAGTCTTTATTTGTCCTTCCCAAATAATTCCGATGTAAGTTTTATGTATAAAGCTCGGCTTACCGGCATATTTTCCATTGCGTTGCTTAAATGTTTCCTAATAATCAAGGAAAATTTCAATTCATTGTATCAAATAGATGATCCAAGTGTTCAACTCTCATGCAGGCTCGGATGATGGCCTACTCCAGTCAACAATGTGCGGTTCACACCCTCGAGTTGGTATGAGCAACTACCAAGCAGCATTATTTCATTTGTATTCTTGGCCATTATGACTTGCAGCTTTCACAGAACTCCGTTGTTTCTGTGTTTAGTTTTCTAATCAAATTCATGCCTTCTCTCACAAAGGACACTCGTCTCTTAGTGATGATGTTCAAATGGCTTCGAGGGGAGAAGCAGAAACTCGAACTGAGACAGAAACTTCTACTAAGATGATCGTCGTGACTCCACAAGGTGAGAGTGAGTCCTTGGCTTTTGTGAAGAGCTCACCAGCTTGGAAAGCGGTTCAGTCTATGCAAGTGTTCCAAAATTCCCTCAAAATCCTCATTTTCTTCCTCTGACCAAGTACCGGAAGAGTTTCCGTGAAGGGCTGGCCATCGGTCATATGGTAACGTTGGCTATCGATCATATGGTAATGTTTGCGAATGTTGTTGAAGAAGCATTCAGGCCGAAGATCACTGACCCTGTGCACAGCTTTATGACATGTCTTGAAGCACTTCAAGACCTGGAACCTCACGGATTTCATGTCAATGCCACTAAAGCTCGTCTAACGAAAATGCTCTCAGTAATAGAGCAGCTGCATAAGCTGCACAATGAGGGTGTAGAAGTGGAAGGTCGAATCTCGGAGCTGACTTCTGAGAATGACGAAATAGAGGAAGAGATTGTGAAGCTCAATGAGAAGATAAGGAATCTGCAAGATGAACTTGCCTGTGCTGCAGCTAAGAAGGAGAATAAAGATCCAGAGATTATTGCTTTAAGAGAAAGTTTAGCTGCTATCTCAGCATCAATCCAGAGTGTCCAGCTCGATCTTGAGGGTGTAACTTAGTTTAGTTGAGAGCACTAAGCTTAAATAGTTGAATGAGCTGATTCTGAAATTTGGTATCTTGGTCGTTCCATCTCCTGTCAAGCTCGTCCTTTAGCACTAAAACCGGAGTTAATAGTTTTATTTTCTCAAACTTGGTTAGGTAGTTCGCCGCAGTCTGAAATGTAAACTGTAAATCAAGGTTGTTGAACCTGCCATAGCAACAACACTTGACATGAAGGTATTTTAACATGCTTTCGAGGTTCGAAATCATTTTAATGGATGAAAATTTCATTTATCACGCATCCCGATGGTAAGAGAGTTCGGCTGTCTGAAAGTCCTCATAGCATCCATTCTGTTTTCACCACCATAAGGTTTTCAATGAAGATCATCAGAAAGACAACAACAAGAGAAACAACAATCGAACTATATCATCAAAGAACTAGACAAATATGAGAAAGCATGACCAAAACATTGTTCACGACTATGAAACGAAAAAGAAAAATACATGCCCCAAAAATAAACCATGATTGATATATTTAGAAAAAGAGAGGGAAAGGAAATCGGAGGAAAAATTGTTGAATATGATAATGTATAACCGATGAAAACATATCTATGCAGAAGAGCAGCAAGGCTTCTTTGTGGCGGCTTCCGATTCGCCGACGACGATTGTTTTCCCTTCTTTGATATTAACAGGGTCGGGCTCGTTAGAAGAGAGGGGCTTCTTGCTAATTATGCAATATATCTCTGACAGTATCGTCTGGAAGGCCTTCTCCACGTTGATCGCCTCAAGAGCAGAGGTCTCGATGAAGGACATGCCTTCTTTCTCAGGGTAGCTCTGAGCATCTTCGGTGGCAACTGTACGGAGGTGCTTCAAGTCAGTTTTGTTACTGAAAACAACCCAAAACTGCCCAAACGACCAACAATCAGGAATTGAACTGACCTCTTGTCCATTTGCAACGCAGCAGAACAGCCTTCGAGCGCTCGACCCAATCCCGCAACGGTTGATCCGAGGTGCTGCTCACTGAAAAACGACCAACGACCGCGATTGCAACTTCGGAAGATCACGGGCGACACTCTCAATTGCAGAAATCTTGAGGCGTCTATGTGAATTTGATGATTGCAGTGGATGCAATAAGCTCAATTAGGGTTTGATCGAACAACAATTTGGGGCAATTTGGGGGCGGGAAGCCTTTCACTTCGGGGGACGACCTACAGTGCAATTAACGGCATCCAGGGGCACCTTCCGTCAGGGACCTCTCATTTTTTCAAACGGAAGGACCAATTCGTCCTAACGTTTGCAACGTCCGGATCAATTAGTACACAGAATATATTTCAGGGACAAACTTGCCGGGAGATGTATATTTCAAGGACCAAATTGTCAATTTTGTCATAAAAAAACTTTAACTTTAACTTTAATTTTAACTCAATACACTATACAACAAAAACACACATTTCCCAAGTAAAAAAATTTAACTTCAACTTTAACTCAATACACTACACAACAAAAACACACGTTTCCCAAGTTAAATTTATAATCTCATTTCATTTGTCATTTTCCACAATCAAAATCAAAATCAAAATCATTTTAATTCTGAAACCTAATGCACTAAGTATCTCTTCTTAATCCTCCCTCTCTTGAAAATTCTAAAAGCCAAACATGGGTTATTACAATCCCTCCATAACTTATTCCCCTTAACTCTTCACAACTTTCAATTCAAACAAGCAATCTTGTTTGAATAAAGGTTATGGAGAGTTATGAAGGGATACATTGTGGAGGGGTTATAATAATTCATTTGATTTTTTTTAAAAAAAAATTTACAGGAGAGGATTATAGAGGGATAATTGATCTTATCATAACCTTTCATTACTTTTGTATTTTAATCCCATCAATTTTGGGTCTTATGGAGATATAAAAAGATCGATCGGTGAGATAACATTATAAAAAATCATTAATGGTCAAATTTTTTTTATAAATTCTCATACCATTCTACGTCATCTTTTAATGAAATTTATCCAGAGATAGATTATGGTGAATTAAAGAATCTCTCTAGAACTCACCTCACCTCACCCCTCCATAACTCACTCCACCCCACCCTCAATAACCTTTCATAAAATGCCACCCAAACAAAGTGCGGGTCATTTAATGCGTGGGGCCGCTCATGGTCCAAAGAAATTTCGGGGCCATTGTTTCATTTCATAGGACAGCGTAACGCACGAAGGCTGATAGCGCGAGTTGTTGTGTACTCCCATAGTCATATTTACTGAAACTGTCATTACGGACCGTTTGGATTCAAAGTTAAAGTTACTGTGATTTTGATTTTGATCGTGGAAAATGACAAATGAGATGTGATTATAAATTTGGCTTGGGAAACGTGTGTTTTTGTTGTGTAGTGTGTTGAGTTAAAGTTAAAGTTAAAATTTTTAAATTGAAAAATGTGTATTTTTGTTGTGTGTATTGAGTTAAAAGTTAAAGTTAAAATTAAAATCAATTGACTTTGAATCCAAACGGGACATATTTGTCCCTGACGACGACGACCAGACAAGCTATCCAAATCCAAATATTAAAGTTATAAGAATAAATAACGACCAACTTAAGTTATTCTATGGCGTGCATGCCCGACCGACAACGGAAAACCGACGTAGAATATAATTAACTCGTCGGGCGAAATGGTCATGTTTTGTACATGTCGGCGTAAGCTCCACATCTTGACTATATATACATATGACATATTAACAGCTTCCTCCATGAACTTTCCCTCCTGGAATAAGAGAAGAATACGTAAATGTCGGTACTCTCCCTCGGGGGGGGGGGGGGGGGGGGGGGGGGGGGGGGGGGGGCAGTGGGCTCATCGATAATGAATGGTATGTTGACGGATGGGAGGGGGCTCGGGCTTTGCTTTGGATTCTTACTACGATGGGCCAGACCAAATCAGAGCAGGAGGAGGTACCGACGGGCATGGGCGGGGCCACCTCGTACGTCACATCCCTACTCCTGTTGTGTTCCGGTCCGATGCCGCATCCTTAGGCTGACGTCTCTCTCGCTCACACCGTCTAAAACGGTTCATGCAGAACTCACGATAATGCTAGGCCGCCTCGCTCCCTCCCATTCCCATTCCCATTCCCATCAAACTTTCAGATATTCGAAATTGATTATATTATTATTCACAGGAATGTAGTGTTAATCATCATTTAGCGTATAGGTTCAGTTTACGTTCGATGGGTTCTTGTTGTCGTAATTAAGATACAAATCTCGGCTTGTTTCAGCTTGGTCACGAGGTATTTGTAGTAATTATGTATATGGCGTTTTCTAAACTCTATAAGTCCTTCATAGCATACTAATATTTTCTCTGGTATATTGTTCTATTTCTAAGACATAAAATTAGCAAATAACTATTTCATTGGCTAGGTCGATCTGTTTGGAGATATTACAGGGATCACCCTGTCTCGCTTTTGTATTAGTTAATTTATTTATTTATTGTTAGTGGGGCACGGCCACCTAATTCCCCCTTAAAAAAAAAACAAACAAACAAACCATCATTTCACCGAAAATAATAGCAAACAATTAATCAGATAATCCATGACATTGGGTTCTGGAGGACCTAATTTATGAGCCTATTATTTTCGGTCAGTTTTTCACATACAACATCAATGCTTGTTGGAAGATGCATATGATCAAATCATATGACTAATAAGATACGAATGTAACTGAAAAAAAGGATATATATCGATATGAAACTAATACGTTTTCATAAGATTTATAAATACGACATGGATATATATATATATATATATATATATCTACGTGGATATTAGAGATGCCGGAGGATCGGAGTATACTGCAAGCATTATAAAATGACTAACATCGGTATATCACATATGTAAAGTATCCCAAATTCACGGATTCCAGAAATAGTATTCTCCTTCCGAATTCTCGCCCATCCGAACAAAGGAAGAGCTCGTGGATTTTTTTTAATTTTCCAATCAAATAGGAATAATTTGCGGTATTTGTTACCATTTTCAATTCTCTCCGGACTTAAAACACATAAACCAGTGGTCACATTAATGGTTTCGCACTTTACTCTCACATAGCTCGATTTCTCAAGGTGCTAAATTCGAATTGCCTTTATGTATTTGTATCAAAATATTTATTTTGATAAAAGTGTGCTATTTGGACATGATTTCAGCACCAGATTCTGCAAATCAGATTAGATCTTTGATGGTCAAACGCTGATCGGATCGGTGTTTGCGTTGGTCGTTCAGTTTATTTGATATGTTCGGGATTGAATATGAGGGTCCGAACCCGAACGTTGCGTAGATCATCATTACTGTTGTCCACCTTAAAGAAATCAAAAAAATTCTCTCAACACTTTTTTTTGAGGAAACACATACTCATGTTTCATCAATGCGTGCTATACCGCAGATAAAATAGCTCTGCATGAGCTGTACATTACTCGTCGTGTACAATTTACCATCAACTTTCTATTTTAATTTCCGGCGAATAATTAGCAATAAAAATCATAAAAGAACGAAACAATTAATAAAAACATCCACGAAACAGAAAAAACGCTGTAGGCTCTCTCTCCCCCTCCATTGTCTCTGTCATCTGCTTTCCCCTTCTGATCTACCCAGCAGTAATTGTGAATGGAGTCGACTCCCACAGTGCGCCTTCCATTACGTCCCTTCTCCCATCCATTGAATTGATTGATCCAGCCGAAACCCTCAGCTCTCATCCCTTAACAATGCGGAGCCCTCCGATCCCATCCCTCAGCTCCGAGTGATTGATCTGTAAACCTTGCTTTTGACAACGGAAACAAAGAGGATGAAACCGGCGACGACCCTGAAAGATTCGGAGAAATTGCTCCTCTGGGATCACCAGATGAGAAGCCCATCTGGCGGCGGCGGCGGGCCCCCGGCGTCTGGGCCGCAGTCCAGGGCCAAGCTCATGCTCTGGCTCATCCTCATGGTCTCCGCCACTTACGTCCTCTACACGCTCAAGCTCGTCTCCACCTCCAAGGCCTGCGGCGGCGAGGACTGGCCCTTTGCCTCTTCCACCTCATCCTCCAGCTCCGCCTCCCGCCGCCTCGCAGCCTCCTCCTCCACCGCGGAGTTGATTCGGAATCGGACGGAAACAATTACAGATAACGATTCTCGAGAAGCCCAGCTGAGGTCGGAGAGGACGGAGCTCCGGCATGTGGTTTTCGGCATCGCCGCATCCGCAAAGCTGTGGGAGCAGAGGAAGAACTACATTAAGCTCTGGTAATGTCAGCCGCACTCTTTCACACAGCGCCGACAATGCTCTCATTCAGTAACTAAGCTCTAATCGGTTCCATTCGATTTTGCTTGAAACTGGGTTTGAGGAATAAGTGTCAGCTTCAGTATTAGCTCTACTCTGTTCTGATTCAGTGACCGCATTTTTCAAGTTAGAGCGGCCATTGAATCTGTTGATCAGTTGAATTTGGTGGAGATCTCATGTGGGAGTGTTGGATTTTGCACATGCAGGTACAGGCCCGAGGAGATGAGGGGCATAGTGTGGCTGGACAGTCCCGTGAAATCCGGCCCCAGCGACGAGTCCCTACCCCCGACGAGGATCTCCGGGGACACGTCTGGATTCCCGTACAAGAACCGGCAGGGACACAGGTCAGCCATACGGATCTCGAGGATCGTGTCGGAGACGCTCCGGCTGGGGCTGCCGGACGTGCAGTGGTTCGTGATGGGGGACGACGACACCGTGTTCGTCACGGAGAATCTGCTGAGGGTGCTGAGGAAGTACGACCACCGGCAGTTCTACTACATCGGGAGCCTGTCGGAGAGCCACCTGCAGAACATCTTCTTCTCGTACAGCATGGCGTACGGCGGCGGGGGGTTCGCCATCAGCTACCCGCTTGCGGTGGCGCTGGAGAAGATGCAGGACGGCTGCATCCGGAGGTACCCGGGGCTGTACGGCTCCGACGATCGGATGCAAGCCTGCATGGCCGAACTCGGCGTCCCGTTGACAAAGGAACTCGGTTTTCACCAGGTCCCCATTTCTTTCCCTTTTCCATTTTTCTCCTTACTTTACGTACTAGTTTAACATTCGTATTAATTACTCAAAAGGGTATTTTGGGATTTTTCTTTGGAGTTTGTTTGTTCTTGTCCTAACGTTGAGGCTTTAGTCTAACTTAATAATAATTGAAGAAATTGGTTAAGTAAAACGAAATTTCTGGAAATAAGTATATATTATTATTATTTCCTGAAAAGGAGACACTCTCAAGTGGAAGTTGTTGAGGTCCCTTTCTTTTCGGACTTCATTTCGCCATAATTTTACTCTTTCCTTATGCGGGCAAAGTCGTAATCGCCTTTTATCGGAGCAGTAATCATTCGACCGACTACTTCGTCGGGACAACTTGTTGTCCGCAACACTAAACCGTGCAAAAATGTATGCTCTCTTTGTCATGTGTTCTATGGTCGGTGATACCTCGGATACGTTAGATTGCGATTGTGGAACAACTTGTCTAAGGATATGTTTCATCATTTTTTAATTTATTCCTAAGTTTAAAGTAATGGGCATGTTGAAATTTAAGACGGGCGTGATAATTATTGTTTTAGATGTGTAGTTTGGGGTGTGGTCTGACATTTCACGGGCAATCATCTCGATGCTGTCTACGACTACACTTGGATTCTTAGAGGTCTTTGTGGGTCCCAGCTGTCGGTGGGGTGAAGTCAGTGCCACGCGCGGCCTCTGTCCGTGCAGCACACTCTCTTTGCCGCCTAAACGATTTTGACTTTTCTTATAGCTTGCCCAGAAGATGCGAAGATACTCACTTCGGTCTTCGAAAATTCCTTTTTATTCATTGAGGTCCTGAAAGAGACCAAAGGAATGAATTTAGTTCTCGTGATCCATTGAACAACTATCTCTTGACAGAAGAGGGAGCCTTCAATAGATAAAATTCGAGAACGAACTTAACTTAAAGAAAGTGGCCTGTTTTGGCATGATTAGAGCTTCACTGTTCGAATTACACTTGATATTATTGTTGTTAGTTGATCGTGACGATTATTTTTGGTTGGACTTCTTTCAGTATGACGTTTACGGAAACCTTTTCGGGCTGCTCGCTGCTCACCCGGTGACACCCTTAGTTTCCCTTCACCACCTCGACGTGGTTGAGCCCATCTTCCCCAATGTGACCCGGGTCCAAGCCCTGCAGAGGCTCACCGTGCCAATGAAGCTTGACTCAGCTGGCCTCATGCAGCAGTCGATCTGCTACGACAAGAAGCGGGGGTGGACTGTCTCGGTTTCATGGGGCTTTGCGGTCCAGATTTTCCGTGGGACCTTCTCCCCCCGAGAGATAGAAATGCCCTCGAGGACCTTCCTCAACTGGTACAAAAAGGCAGACTACACAGCTTATGCCTTCAACACTCGGCCTGTCAGCAGAAACCCATGCCAGAAGCCCTTTGTCTTTTACCTGTCGAATGCAAGGCTCGATTACGAGAAGAACCGGACTGTGAGCGAGTATGCCAGGCATCGAGTCCCTCATCCTGCGTGCAGGTGGAAGATGGCCAATCCTGAAACTATTGACTATGTGGAGGTCTATAAGCCAACGGATCCAAATATGTGGGATAGGGTAATTCCTTTTCTATGGTTAAGTTGGCTTCTCTTTATAAGAAGTTTTCTGTCAAACAGGACTTCGATCGTTTAGAACTGGCACTCAATAGAGCTAATTTCTAACTGCAATCTTTTTTACTCTGGGCTTTTTGTTTCTTGGATTGATGGACAGTCTCCGAGACGGAACTGCTGTAGGATCATGAAGTCATCCAAGAAAGGAAGCATGAAGGTTGACGTGGGTGTATGTAGGGAACGCGAGATCAGTCAGGTGAGGTGACGACTGATCAATTTTATTATTTTATAGGCCATAGTTATCAGTGATCCGTAACATATAATGGTAGCTCCCAGCTCTTCCTCTGTCATTCTGACTCTCATTATTCATTCTCATGCTTCCACTCGCGAACGCCAGAGGGGGCTGACGAATTGTTGTCATAAACGAAACATATTTATTCATGTATAAAAAAAGGAGCAGCCCGTCTCGTGTCTCATATATGTATGTCTTTAACGCTAAGGTCTTCCAGTTGGATCTGTAAGCCCCATGTTGATCAAATGGCCATGAGGACCTTATGAACCGTCATGACATGAATGGAAGGATTGCACCAATCTTGTAGGAATGAATCAATTCTCATGGATGAACTCATGATTCCGACCCGAGGCTTTACGATATGTTTTGAGAGAACGATTCTTCCAGACTCAAGAAAAGCATTTTATGTCATTCTTGCATTAACGAAAGCAGTTTATGGCATTCTTGCCGTGCGGCATAAGCGGACTTAGGAAGGAAGGACAGCCTGGTTGAGGAGAAGTAAGTTGGTGGACAAAATCGAAAATGGGATAGAAGTTTAAGGACTAAAACGGACTTGGTTCTAAGTACAAGTCTCTCTCTTCAAATACGTCAAATATTTTGTCGGGCAAACTTTTTCGTCTCGATTGAGGACTAGATCTGACTCTCCGGAACGGAAGGACTAAAAATGGGCCTGCCCAGACTCTTCCCGACATATTAATGGGTCGCCAAGATGGCGGGCCCCTACCAACTCTTAATGGTTAATTGTCCTTATATGATTTTTAATCATTCGACATAAATACTGTTTGATCTTTTAGTTAGATGTGATCAACGATGCTTTATGCGATATCGACATGGGTTTGTCTGAAACGTTATTGTCGGTCATATTTACATTCTTTTGAATTTTTAACCAGCAAACCATGAATTATAAATATAATGATGTCCAATTTCCAGGTAACATTCCACACCTCCATTCTTTCTTCAAAGAGAAGGCGATAGATAGATAGATAGAGAGACATGCCGGCGATGAGCCGCCACCGTACCTTTCCAATCGCTTTATGATTATTCAGAAGATGGTTTCATTGAACACTCAAGGTCGAAGCAACCCATAGGTAAGCCTAGAGAGGCTCCTCAGAGCCATGTTTGTTTCGCGAGAAAGAAACCGGTACCAAATGCAATTAATCCCATGAAAGAAGACCGGAATTGGTACTAAATGCAAGTTAACCTGGAAAGAAGACCCGATGAGAAACGATCACGGCTCGACCACAAATTTTCAAAGGAAGAAAAATGGATGAGAATTGAAAGAACAAGGCTTGTTCAAGTTCCCCCATGGAGAGGATTGCAAGGCCAGCAAAAGGCGGTAAAGGGAAATTGGTACGCCTCCTCAGAGCTGACAATAACGCTTCATTTTGGGCCGGACCCATCAGAATTTCATCAAGGCTGGGCCTTGGAAAAGCATCTCCAGGCCCATATACATCTCTCTCTGTTGATCTGCACCTCTTCCTAGCGTCATCGCATACATCGATGCATATGGTCAGAATTTTCGGTTCTAGGTGACGTTGAATGATTTATTTTTGGTTCATCAATTCTCATAGATCATAACACCCCATAGTCAGTGGTGTCGTCGAGTGACCCAAAGCTGATCTGTTTGGATCAACCGTAAAAACATATTAGGACTTATTATTCGAAGGAGAACAAACTTCGAGGAATTCTTCTTCCGTGGGGGAATTACTTGGAGGCATTGCGAAGTGTCATTGACACGATTCTTGCTTAAGTTCGGAAATGGCCATCTTTCCAGAGATGGCATAAAAGGGACTATGGCTGACTATATGAAACGCGACCAAAGTTTCAAAAAACGAATATCTCCGGCATAAACTCGATCCCGTAAGAGCAGTCAAACAATGAGCGCGCTCATGTGTTGGTCCTCCGTTCAGTCGCAGCGACTGCAATCTGCAAAGACACATTTGTGACCGTTCAACCATACTTAGTTTTCGACGGTTCACCTGACAAGCCAAAAACATCAACACCAATGCCAATGGGGCCTAGCCCAAGTTGAACCGTAAAATCCATATCGACCACGCATTGTTCCACATGCATCTAACCTACCTTCCTGCATTGGTCCCGATACTGCGATGGTACTAGAGAAGTCAGCTCCTGATATCGACCTTTTCAACCTGACACACCTAAACTTCAACAACGTGCTCGATTAGTTCGGCAGATTGTATGCCACGGTGATTCATCCATTAGCAGCGAGAGTCCGGCCTACCTCAGTCCCGGGCAGTGAGGTGTCGGGGCTTTAGAACCGTAGATATTTGCCATATAATTGTATAACTGCTTAGCTTCTCATCCACATAATTTGATCAGGACTTCTGCTTCCAAGCCAAAACTAAATATGACCACTCTTCATCTCAAATTGTCTTCACCTTCTTCCCTTCCTATCCCACAGAGCATTCGAACTCTTTCTAATACCATTCAATGCTGCGCAAACCCGAAGGAGACCAATCCTAGGACAGTTATCCCGACCAACGGGCATGTGGCCTTTCCTGAGATGGACCTCCTTATCCGGCGGGCTGTTGTCCCGCCTCCCCGGCCTCGTAGGATTATCTTGGTCCGGCATGGGCAGAGCGAAGGGAACGTGGACGAGAGCATCTACACGAGGGTCGCGGACCCCAAGATTGGGCTCACTGATGTGGGCAAGCTCCAGGGCCGGGAGTGCGGGCTGAGGATCAGGAAGATGATCGAGGACGACGGAGGGAAGGACTGGAAGGTGTATTTCTACGTTTCGCCATACAAGCGGGCACTCCAGACGTTGGACCACTTGGGCCGGGCGTTCGAGCGCCACAGAATCGCTGGAGTGAGAGAGGAGCCTCGCCTGAGAGAACAAGATTTTGGTGAGTTACAAAATATCGAACTAATACGGTGAATCTATCATGTATAGATATGTTGCCACAACATTCTAGCGCGTCTTACATTTTTGTTCATCTGTATCACGAAAAGGGAATTTCCAGGACAGAGAGAAGATGAAAATCGAGAAAGCAACCCGAATGGTATATGGTCGTTTCTTTTATAGATTTCCTAATGGAGAATCTGCAGCAGATGTGTACGACCGAATCACAGGTAACAGTCTTATGTGTCAATCGTGTCTGCACGAGAATATGATCATAGAAAGTGTGAAAACAGATGCAATATAACAGTGGAAATACAGGATTCAGAGAGACCTTGAAAGCGGATATCGACAAAGGAAGGTTCCAACCGCCAGGCGAACAAAACCAGAACGTGAACTTGGTACTAGTTTCTCATGGTCTTACGCTCCGAGTGTTCCTTATGAGGTGGTACAAGTGGACAGTGAAGCAATTTGAGGGGCTGCATAACCTGGGCAATACGGGAATGATCGTAATGGAAAGGGGCCATGGTGGAAGGTAATTCACACCGATTAATGCTGCTACCTCTGAGTTTATATTAGCCCGACCCCCGCCAAAATGAATGCCAGAGATCGTATTTATTGTCTAACAGCACTCGCTAACGCTATGTCCTAATTTATCTGGAACTGGAACCACCTTCAACTTATCTGAATGCATAGACTGTTGACGTAAAAGCGGAATTGTTATTTTACGGGATGTGTTCAATCTCCAACCCTTCGATATCTGCAGATATAGCTTACTAGTACATCACGATGAGAAGGAGCTCAGGGAGTTTGGACTGACGGATGAGATGCTGATTGATCAGGAATGGTAATTTCAGGCAGTAATGAAGTCTCTGCTCTTCGATTGCATTCGCCTTCAGGACTAATCCAATGTGTCTTTGTTAGGCAAAAGCAGGCGAAACCTGGGGAGCTGAACTACGACTGCCCCATGTTGAATTGTTTCTTTCCTCACTTCAACACCGAGATGGAAAAGATATCGGATAAGAATGCCGTGATTGTAAGCAAAGAAGTCGAGGGGATTTCCGGTGACTAGCATGGAATGCACGAAGAACGCATGTATAGAAGCACGGCATTTCCTTATCAATCATTATAAATGAATACGTGCTGAATCTCTGCAGAATTCGGGTTTTAGTTCTGCTACTAATCTTTTTTTTTTATAATATTAGCAACTCTTTCTGATCTAGGATGAGAAATAGAGACGGCTTCTTTGATAACTGTATGTACATACTACGAGCATCAATTACGACGCTCCATCTGCAAGATTACACATATTAAACCGAGTAAGAAGCAAGAATGTCTCGACAAGGAGGGAGAAAAAAAAAAATAATAATAAAGTAAAAGGGGAGAAATATAGCGGAAGTCCTAAAAGTTTGACATTTTTATCGATTGAATCCTATAAGTTTTACTTTGAAATTTTTAGTTTTATAACACTTGCTCCTTCGACACTCTTCCCTCGTATCGTTACTGAGCACTAGGTTGATGATGTGGAGTTTGACAATGTTAAATATTTTCCAAGTGTCCATCATGTATACAAGTGGAATTTAAAACAATATTAAAAAAATGTTTTCAAAAAAACATAACATAAAAAAGAAAAACAAAGGAAAATGAAAACCAGCATGATCCCCTTGTCGGGGCTATTTGTTGGCGGTGAGGCCTCATTGACGGCCAGATCTGAAGCTTTCTGGCGGACCAGAAGCAAGTCGATATACGAGGAACCGTGATTTTATGGATGCTGCACTAACCGGTTGCTCATTAAGGTCAATTATTGATCGATCCAAATCACTGAAGCTCCGAATGAGGAGTAACTCGAGCACCGGCAATTATGATTCTCTCTCCCAATCTCATTCTCCCATGTAACCATCACCCACTTGTTGCTTTCCCTTTGATTTCATCACTTACATGCATCATTCAACTTTTGCTGCAATTGCTAATTGATTTGCAATTTGACCAATTTCTCTTGTTATCTAGTTGATTCTTGTTAGGATTTAGACTTATTGAGAGACGGGTAAGTTTCCTCGATAGATTTTTGGAGAATGAAATCTTTTTTTTTTTTTTTGTTGCCATTTTGGTTTACAGAGATCCCCATGGATCTCTAATGTAGGAGGTGTGGGCCTTGACGGCAGCTCCAATCATGGGATGAGCTGACACGTTCATGGTTAATTGCCGACCTCATCCCTGAGGTTGGGGGTCGCCAACAAGCCCCCCATCCCCGGCAACCACCTAGCCCCCGAAAAGGGGCTTTTTTTATGTTATGCTTTTCGAAAATATTTTTTACTATTTGTATATATTCCACGTATTTATTTAATAGACACCTAGAAAATATTTAACAGTGTTAACGTCCATGTCATTAACCGTTCGTCCTAAGTAACGATTTGGACCAAAAGTGTCGATGGAGCAAACGTTATAGGACTGAAAAATTCAAAGAATAACTTATAGGACTAGATTGAGAAAAACGTTAAACTTTTAGGACTTCCACCGTATTTCTCCCAAAAGAAAAGAATCGCAGAAGCAGCAAAAAATCACACTATAAATGGAGATGCGGGGTATCGATCCCCGTACCTCTCGCATGCTAAGCGAGCGCTCTACCATCTGAGCTACATCCCCCTGTTGCCTCCTTGGCTGTCAAGATTATTTATCAAATCAAGTTTGATCTCATCTGGTAAGACTTCCCTTATAATCGGAAAAGGAGGATCAACAGATTTTTGTCCATACACATTCATCCTGATAAATCATTCTCAAAAGGTGCTCCAGGAATTATCAATTTCAGCCAAAAATGCGAAGGTTTACTATGTTATTTGGAGTCTGAAGTTTGAACTTCCATTAATCATCCAACCTTGTAAAAAGAAATCCATAGCTTAGCCATCAAAATGGCCATTCTATCTCGACAGAGATAATAGTCATTCTATCACAGATTGGAACCTTGACCACCATTAACTTCACTAAAATGAGCAACAACTCATAATAGGTAATCAACATATATACCGAAATAAAATAAATTATATGGGCAACTGAAACCGTTTTCCGGGAGAAAAAAGAAAAAAAATTATATAGTAGTTGAAACCGTGCATCTTTTCACAATTGCGGTGATTGCCGCTGTTCCTGTTTTTCGGCGAGACAACTGAGGTAAGTAATTCACATAGCTGCCCTCATTAATACCGACTATATCATTCATTTCCAAAATTAGCCAAGCATGAACATAGATCCACAGCAAGCCTAATCCACTATAACAGAACTCTTCACATGATGTCTAGTAGGATGCACGGTAACCGTACCGAGGACTTCAATGACTCAACCCATGAGTGTTGCGATCCCAATGTTGAAATAGAATGTAAATTTGCAGCATTTGGAAATCCTTGCAAGTCCATGTGATCTGCCAAAGTTCAAGCAACACCGGATTAGTTTGCTTGCTTTACTATGATGAGTGCAGTAACTTTGGCATCATCTAACAGTGCCACGCAGAATTACCGATGTCTAACTCCTTATATTCTAGTGAGACAAGGTATCAATAGTGAAGGTCATACATCATTTCCATAATTTGGGTATCAGCAAGAGATTTGTCAGGGCATCAGGCCCTGAAAATGGGGCATGGATAGCAATGAATGAAGGAGAAACAGATTTCTCTATTCAGCATAAACTGAAAAAGCTGTCAGTGAATATCCAACGTTCTAAAAATTAGGTATTGATCTTTAAATGAGCTACAATCCTCTATCAATGGCCACACTCGTGTGTACTCTAATGTTCCTCACAGGGTTGAAGAATTAAGTCGAGAAAGGGCTGAAGAGAGAGAAACACCTTAAGAAAAACATCATCTGCTGTTGCCATGGGAACACAAATTTTCATGAGTTCTCAGCAGGTCCGGCAGTTATCTGCAGCTGCCTCAGTGGCCGCTGCTCCCCATTCCGTCTCCAAAAAGCCCTTCTCCACCAAACCTCGAACCCTCTTTGTATGTTGGGGCAATCCTCGCCCGAGTTCAAGAACCTATCAAACCAAGCAAGCATTATCTCCTGCTGCCAGGCCAGAGGGAGGGTAAGAATCGTATTGCTGAGACCCTCTTCAATTAAGTGCCTATCAAGCCCTCTTGAAGCTCTCCTCATCCACGCGAAATCGTCATAAAAGGGCACCAACCAGGTCCTTAGAAGCAGACACCTCGCATCCTTCGAAGCCAAAAGCTGCCCCTTCCCAATACCCACAAACAATCTCGCTGTCACCCCACTGACCTCGAACCTGTGGACTGCAGGTACTTTAGGATGAGCTGTGGATAGTTCGGATTGTGAAGCCCATGATTTTAGGAAATCCTCAGCAATGTTTCTATCGATTAATATATCCAAAATCCAATGCAAATTATCAGCCTGCCGAGCAATCTGAGCAACCTCAGACAAGTCTGATTCTGCAGCCTGCAAGAAATGCTTACAAAGCAAGTGCAAGCATCCCTCACAAGCGGAATATAAAGAGTCCTTTCTGATATCAGTCTGTGAAGAGTTCTCACGGAGCATCTTAGAGACTAGCCCTTTCATGTCTCGCCTGGCCTTCTCATCCTTACCTTCAAGAACTACATGCAGAAGCTTCAGTAGAACATCTTCATTCTCCCCTCCCTCTTCGGTTCCGTTGGAAACCTCCACAGACACCCTCTTTAGAACTTCACCGGCAGCAACTCCATCAAATCGGAGCTTCGACAGTAATGAGGCTACTTTTTCTTCTTCATCTTCAGCCCATGGGGCTGCTTCAAGGTATTCCAAACAGGACAATACCCCTGCATCAAAGCCAATTGCTGCCGAGACCTAGAAAAAAATGTTAAACCAATTAACTTTACTGACCAGCACCCATCTAACCGTATTTTCAGAAAAAGAACTATTGCATACTCGAAGGAAATGTTCTTTAATAATTCTGCGGAAAAAGTTGGTGAATACAATTACGGTCCATCCTAAATTCTCAATTATCATTGGCTCAGAGAACCAAATTTTTCTGCGCATGAAGACGTCACAGTAGTTTAAGTTCATTGTTTACCAGATTGTCACATCATTATGATTGAATCATACCATAACGCTACTTCATAGACATGATATGATCCAAAGACACACCAAGAGGTTAGTGTTTGACAATCTGCCTTTAACTGGAGCGCCATTGTCCACATCAGAGACGCAATAAAAGCTACAACAAATTAAAATATTCTATGAACCGTAAACCTGAAACAAGCTCAATTCCTGAGATAAATCTGAGACAAAATGTAAATAAGCCGGGAGAAAACGACAGAATGCTAAATTTAAATTATCCTGTAACTGCACTGGTCATCCTCCATAAGTTCATAGTAGTAAGCAATTGGGACTTTGAGAGCTCAGACAAATTAAAACATGACAACAACATGCCAACACCTAACTGACAGAAATAGTACAAGCTCTATCGAGATTTTGGATCATAAAACCAAATTAAGCATTAATCTAAGGAGGAAAAAGCAGAGGATTTTACCTTCAAGATACCGAGAACGCGGCTAACATCCTCCTTCATGAGCATCCTCCTCAAGTCCTCGCAGTACATCAACCTCAGAGCCTCAATGTAAACCTCAATATCCTCGCAGTCCGCAATCTCCACAATGTATGGCACCCTCGCCCTCTGCTGCTTTATCCAATGATCAGACAGCTTCACTGCGAAGAAGCGACTATGAGCCACGAGAATCTGTCGATGGACGCTCATGGAGACGCTGATTCCATCCTTGGAGCTCAGGGTAAGCTTGATGTCGCCCGTAGCGGCGTCGTTGAAGAGATTCCCAGGACTTTTCGAGGCCAAAATGTCCGAAATCCGCTGCATAGCTAATGCCTGCCTATCCACTGGAGGTGGAACCTGGTGCAGAACATTGCCAAAACGATCAATTAGCCATAGACTGCATTGTAGTAATAACTGACAACATCATGAATTTCCCCGAAGACCGTATCAGTTGGGAGAAATTATCTCCACAACATCGTCTCCATCTAATTATGTTAATTTCCTCACCGACAGCAAATGCGACTGTTAGAAGCCCAAACTAATCATAGGAATACACGGAGCTGCTGCTGCTCCCACTGCACTGTCGGGCAAGAAGAAGGCGGACGAGGAGGGGGAGGAAGAGAGTTCAACGATACCTGAGCTTTGGGGGTCAAAGGGTTCATAATGGGATGGTGGGGAGTGGGGATCTGGGCACGAGGGTGGATGTCGGGCTCGCTGGCCATCATCTCGAAGAGGGTGGGACTGGATCGGGCCTTCTCGTGCAGCGGGGGAGGCGGCGGAGAAAGTGGGTTGAGGAGCCCCGCCGTGAGAGCAGAGTTGAACTTGGTGAACCCGTTGCTGCCATCGTGGTGCCCGGAGGTGTACTCCATGCCTGGCGACGGTGAGAACCGGACCCGGAAGGGGGAGTCTGGAGGGGTCGGCAGGATTTCAGGCTCCGGGCTGGCGGCGGAGGTAATGTTGGTGGGAGGGGTGGTAGCGTCGCCACGGCACTTGCGGCGCTTGGGCTTGGCGACTGGTTGGACTTTAAGCTGGGTAGTGGTAGTTGCTGCTGTGGCCATGGAAATGGGATTGAAGGAAATGATTTTGTTTTTGTTTTTTTCCCTTTTTTTTTGTTGTTGTTGTAGTCAATTTCGGGATTTTTTCATCGTAAACAAGGGAAACTGATGTCGTTTAGCTTCGGGCATTGAGCATCAGAGTCGGAGTGAAGTGAAGGACAGCGAGAGAACGAAGGACGGCGGGGGAACCGAGAGAGGGCAGAGAGAGATGGAAGTAAAAGACGTGGGAGCGGACTGGAAGAGCAATAAATGGTGACAGAAATAGAAGAGAGAAAAAGGAAGGAATGAGATGAGATTTTTTTTTTGTTAGAAATAGAATTTAGAAAAAAAAAAACATGATTTATTATTATTAATTTTAATATCATAAGGCGAACATTTTCTGTTTCTCGGACACTCATGCCGTGTCCTTCCCGCCCCATCTCATCCCCTCACATGCTTTCTGTTAGGATGGGCAAAGGGAAAGAGAAGAGTACGGCGGTGGCCCCATTGGTGGAAAGGCCGAGACCGGCGAGTAACCGGTCCACACCTCCACAGTTACGATCACGAACAATTGGGTCGAGAGTCGAGACCATAAATTTCTCGTGTGAAATTAAACGTTCACGATTCATATGAATATAGATGAAGAAGTTGGACCGCTGGTGAATTAACGATAACTTTCGTATAATGCATGCTCATGGCCATGAAACTTATTCATTTAGCTGGATTGTCATGCTACGGGTCAGGGTCCAACTAGTCCCTTTAGAGATTTTGTGTGAATAGAAGGGGAAGAAAGAAAATGGATGAGATGAATGGAAAGTATGGTCTTCTCTTCTCTCCGACTTTCTTTCCATTATCCTTCTTGTCCCTCTCCAAAAGCTCCCTCTAGACCAAGGAAAGCACTTTCCCTCCCTCTATTTCCCTCTTTGCAACTTCCCTCCAATGATTTCATGTGCCTATATCAAGAATCCTATTCCATAGGACAAGTCCGCGTATCATATAGAAAACAAAAAATTTATGAATACGGTGACGATTTTGATCAGTTATATATTTCCTTTTTCTTACGTAATTCAAAAAAAAAGAAAAAAGATATGACTCTTTCATAAATTTCACTTCTTCTAAAATAGGATTCTGATTACACTAGGTTAAAAACGTCTCCATTCAAAATGCAAATTTGGTTAATAAAGGAGTAGGAATTTCCCAAATAGTAAACATTAATTAAGAGGAAGAAAGGTGGAAAAGAAGGGTCTTTCTTTAAGGTTATTTGGGGCAGTTGGCTTTTGGCTTTTGGCTTTTGGGAATGGAATGTATGGATGATAGTGGGGAATGCGTGAGGATCAGCCTCTTGATGACTTCATTATAGGTTTTACGGATTTAGGAATCCCATATTTAAAAAGATAAAAGTCAATATATTTATAAAAGAGTTAAAATACCATTTATTTTTTTTTAAAAAATTAAATATTACCACACATCAATTTAAGTTTTTAAATTAAATATGAAGAATTTAATCACTTATAAATTCAGTAAAAATTTTAAGAATCGAAATGTGATAAGAACACTCTCGCAATCCTCTCTTGAGAGATGGGAAAAGAATTTGGTGAGGCCCCACGTATGTGTTTCTGGATCCATGTTGCCTTCGATGATAGAATGGAGCAATGTCTTTAGTTGGTGGGATTGCTTCACTTGTCAGTTTTGTTGCCAGTTGTGTCATGTGTGGGTTCATTTTGGAATTATTGCTACTTCTTCCTCCATTTTGGATCAATCCAATTGAGTACGTTCCCCCCCCCCCCCCCCCCCCCCCTCTTTTCCCAGTTGGTAGCACGTTTCCCCTTTTCTTTGTTTTCTTTTTGCCCCTTTTTTTAATATATTTTTATAAATACTATAATGTATTATATATTGATTAATGATGATGATAATAATATCGATAATATCAATGGGAAACGAAACGAATTATTTGGTATAATTATGCCGTTCTTGTTTTGTGGCCGAAGGCATTATTTGTTGACTCGACCACTACAACGGCAATGGGAGGCTTCGACAACATTTGCATTGCACTGCAGGCCAGGATATAATAATAATTGAATTGAACGCATGAAGGCACTGATGATCGATGGCCTGAGGCTGAAGTCGACTCATCTCATTGCTGAAGGGATCATCATGGAACTGGTGCGTGTCAGCTCACGTGAATTTTCTTGCTTGATGTCTCTCGTATCGATTCCCCTGCGGACTAAACTCGAGCATGACTGTCGAAGCACGATTACATCGTGCCCATATACTATAGCGGCGTAGAGAGCAATATAAAGAGCTACATTTATCAATGATGAAAGGTTTATTCCGTGTTCTTTTGAATAATCCAAGCTACAATGACATAATTGCGAGGGATAGTGTGATTATAAACCGTCTCATTGCTAAAGAATCTCACCTAATTGCAAAGTAAATTGACTCATGTCTAAGTTTCAATAATAATAATAGGAAAAAAAAGGCCTAAGCTCATGGTGACGAAACTATTTCTTCTATGTACCTAAATTTTTCATTACAATTACCTGACACGAGACTTCGAATGTCAATAGTCGTCCACTCATTACAGTCTAAATTGTAGCATCCACTCTCATATGACACACGTACTTTGAAACGCAGGCTCCTAATATCCAACCATAAGGCCGGCAACTCCTCCGCTCTTGGACCAGCTGAGAGGATGATACTACTGACACGAGTGCATCTATGCTCTGTACCTTCGGCTTTAAGCTTGACCTTGCCAATACGAGCTTTCTATACAAATTCTTTGTTATTATTGAATATCAAATTCAAAATCCCTCCATTCCACACAAAAATTAGCGTTTTTATATCGAGGTACTTTTTGGAAGTAAGATTATATCAGTGTACTTTTTTTTCGTTGTGCACACCGGTATCCAAAAATTCAATGATCCTGATTAGATCCGAGTAAGGTCGACTCACTAAATGGTAAACTTCTCTTAGCATAAATTTTTTTTCATTTATAAGACTCAAATTCGAGACATTTTTAAGAGGAGCAATTATAATTTACATTAACCCCAAGGAGTTTGGCCTAGTGGTTAAGATGCGCCTAAACTTGCACCCGATTCCGGGTTTGAATCCCCTGAGGGTCACCAGAGCGCCTTTGGTGTAATTACCCGCTCTGTACGCTACCAGGGGTTCACAGAACCTCGGGAATTAATCGGGTGAAGCTTGAACACCCAAGGTTAGAAAAAAGAAAAAAAAGTATAATTTACATTAGTTATATTAGTGTACTTTAATGTTTGCTTAGGGTTCACTTTGTTTAATGCTTCGCTGTCCTTAGGGTATCATGTGATCCCCCACATTCTTTTCTCTTCTCTGTCTCTATGATTCCTTTTCCCCCATTGTTGTAAGAACGTTATAGGCAAGTGGCTACGTTAGAAGAATGAAAGGTTTTCTTAGTCAATAAAAAATAAATAATAAAAAAACAAAGAAAAGAAAGAAAAGGAAATTACACCCATATGCCTCGTTATTTTCCAGACATATTTAGTGACAGCCACAAATCAACTCCCATATGCTTTTGTGGGCTCATGGTCATCACCTAAATTTTATTTGTAACTCTGACTAATTTCACCAAATAAAAAAAATCAGAAGGATGAGGTAATGGTTTTCTCACGCTAAGTAGTAATGCAACTACCCGACATATATAGGTCTAGAATTTCATCGTTCACGGCTTAGAGGAAACTAAATATCGACTGATGAAATGCTCTAATTGTAAGGAAAAAAAATCGTCAATGGTGCATATGGGAGTGTTTTGGATCTCCAGATGAGTTAAGGGGAGGATGACCTTACCAAAATGAGCTTGGAGAAAAGAGGGAACCACCCAAGACATTTGATGGGCCGAGCAAATAAAAAACGAGTTGATCTTGATTGATTTGGGCCTCTACCAGCCCAAATCTCGTCTATTGGGCCTGAAAGTAGAAACCAGCACCTCGAAGCATCTGGGCTCCAACTGAGGTTTTCCGATGAACATACGAAACAAGAAACATGAAATAATACGAAAGTTTATGATGAACAACAAAATATTATAAAAGGGGGCGATTGCAGCTTGAACTCTGTGGGGCAACTGAATTTTAGGGAGAAGGAGACCTCATAAAACTATGAGACATCCAAATACGAGAAATCGGTTTTTTTTTTCTCTGGGTGAATCGAGAAATCGGTTTTCTAATTGCTCCTCAATCTCTATTGGTCCAGTTCACGTTCTATGATATGTTTATACAACAGAAAATCTCTCGTTACATACAAGACTTTCTCGGATCAAATCACGCACCCTGCCCTATTCTGATCTCGCTTTCCCGAATCTGGGTAAACTTTAAAAGTAATTTGGAAATCTCTCCATTTTTTGCCTAATTGTCTTCCTATATTCAATATAATAATATTTGCACCACTCGAACTAACGATCAAAGTCCCAAGTTCAATCATAATCATCATGATACAGGTCAATCTTAATTTGTCTTTCAGCGGAAACCGAACGCATTTGAGATGTCTACCTGATCAGCCAATTAGTGAACATAAAACCGCACGATTGGTAGTTATTAGAACATTAACAATGTCGGACCCTTTTAGGAAGGACTGAGGTTAGGCAGAATAACACTAAAACTGGCCCTTCCACAAGCTAAAACACTCTCACTTTTTATTTTTTAATTACAAGAAATGTCCATAAATCCAATACAATAAAATAAAAATCCAAATGAGTGATAAAAATACACGAGTAGTCTCACTAAGTATTGAATCTTGAATCTTTTAATTACCAGGAGACTACACCCCCTTCGACGCATTATTGTTAATGCATGTTATAAGGCAATGTCCCCTATCCTTAAGTAGATCTCTATGCAAAACATGATGCCTTTCTTAATTAGTCCTTAAATACTAAATTAAAAAAAACAATATTTATGTACCCTCAATTGATCTCTCTTCAAAAAATCTTTGGTACTCCATCTTAACTTCATTTTTCATTAGTGAAATTTCCACAATCTTTTGTATCACATTTCCCTATCTCCTGCTCTATACTTCTCTTGTAATCCAAAAAGAGGGTACTAATTTGTGTTACAATGCTTGCTTAATTTTCTTTTGGACATTTTCCCGTTAATCTAAACCCCCCACCCCCAACCCACCCAAAAAAAAAAAAGGATTGTGTTAAAGTATTAGATATGGCACTTCCCTGGAAACCAAAACTATTATTTCTCAACTACAGAAAAACCCAATATAAACCTATCCTTGGACATGATCTGGGATGGACCAAGGGGGATTTGATGGGGTAGCGACCCGCTGCCCCTCGATCCAAATCCTAGTCCCGTCCCTGGACATATGACATCCATGCTTTTAGGTTATGTGCAAGTACATTGGTTTTTTATAGAGCATGCTATATAGCACATACATATAGGCTATAACATTTAGATCAAAAGAAAAGATAAGCATGCATAATGTATATCCTCCAATTTCTAGATCTACTTTTGCTCCTAGCTGGACTGTTATTTCTAATGTTGCGGCTGCAGTCGTGCTTAAGCTACTACGGCTGTTAAAACCTATATAATCATGTGTCTAGGAGCCATAGAATGTCATTATTACCGAGCAAGTTTTCATTTTTAAACTTTTAGGCTAAGGGTTTTTGGTAAAAAAGATGGGGTGTAGCAATCCCGGCTATATCTCCTAATAGAAGAGAGCCTAGACTATTAGGAATGGAACTAAGATCATGAGGACCAAGAGGCCGGAGGATACAATATCGAGCAAGTCAATCCACACAAAAGTTTCTTGAATCTAGGCACCGTTGATGGGTATCTATATATATACATGTATATCGGTATATATACATATCTCCATATTTACATATATGCACTTATATATAGGAGTATTTCCCCAAACAATTATTAAATCCTTTTTTCCTGAATAAAAATTCTACGATACAATGATCAAAAGAGTTGGTATGATACAATGTTTTACTAAAAATTTAAGTAAAATTCCGTCAAAATTCATATACTTTCTTTTTTTTTCCGGTGAATCAACATTCTTGTATCTTATTAACAATATAATAATGACTCTTTGAAATCCATATAGTTTACTTCAAACGCAAGTAATTTACTGAGAAATTTTATTATGTAATTTACCCCAATATGTGTAATTTATTTAATATTGAGCTACTTTTTTTTTTTACAAAATTAAGCAATCTACTCACATGTATAATACAATCACCTTTAGAAAATGGTTGCGCCTTCGACTTTCCCTTTAAGATAAGTACTCAATAATTCAACATGGATATATGTACACAATCTCAAATGGTAGAATGAATTCACCCCCCAACCCTTCCACACCCATCTCCCCCCCCCCCCCCAAAAAAAACCCAAAAACAACAGCCAAAAAAAAAGTCTATAGAGAAAATGCTAGCTATAGGAAGAACATTTTGCTTTAGCGATTAACAAAGGATTGAAGAAATTTATCTTTTATGTTTATATTTATATATGCATGCAAGTAAAGCAGAATTAGGGAATAATTCTACAGCTCTTTTTTTTTTTCGGTGTGTACCTTGGTATCCAGAAGTCCAATGGGGTCTGACTAATCCAGTCGGGAGATCGAACATTAAATGTTATTCTCCATCCCAACAATTCTACAGCTCCGTTGATGCGCCTAATTTGTTGCAAATACACATTATAATTAATAATTAATTTAAGAAACATAAGTAATTTAATTTACAGAAAGAACTATGTCCATACAAAAAGAACAAGGTGACGGAGAGACCACTATTATTCAGTAACTACACGCCTTGACAATCATGGATTATATTGTTCGGAAAAAAGTCAGAAGATAAAGAATCTTGAGCTATATTCTGCCTTCTTAATTCTAAAAGGCCCTAGAAAAGAAATAATGCATAGTTAAGAATCAGAACGAGAACTCAGAACAACTAGTTAATTAGTGGCTAATTAGTTGATTGTGGGCCATCGACAAATTAGATTACGCGAGCAATTTTTTTCCTCCCATTTTTGATGGTGGCACTACCGAAAGTGCAGACATATAACAAACATCTATATATTAAATAAATTTGAGAGGACAATATATATATTTGTATTAGACGCATATATATTATGGGATGGATCTGATGCGGACGGCCCTAGCCAGGACAAGAAGAGATTCCAAGTGAAGAGTCAAAGAGAAGCACTAACATAATTTATTAAGTATATTTGGGGTATTAATTACACATTGTGTATATTGATTAAGATTGTTATATCATTCTCTAATTAAGTACTATTTGCTACAACTGTTTTGGCTTTTTTTTTTAAAGTAAAATCTAGTATTTTTTTCATTATAAGGAGGTCTATGAGTTTAGTATAAAAAAATTTAAAACCTAATAAAGGGACACAAGTAATTCTATCACGAGAATCAAACATGAAATCTTTTATTTAATTATATGGTAAAGTCGTGCGTCAATATACTGCACCTCTTATTAACATCTAGCACTTAATTAATTACATGTGTAGACCTATGTACTACGTATATATTCTGGAAAACTAAACATTTCAGGCTGAATGGACCCATCCCAAGTTCACCTCGTGGTCAAAGGGGAGATACGTCTGGCAAAATTATTACCAGAAGATCTACACATATAACTATTAAAAGAAAATTGGAAATTCGATATATCATAGAGAACGTAATTAGTCTAGTAGTTCTATGTTGACGCTAAGATGACACGACACTATCAGGATACAAGCTTTAAAATTAGAAAACTTAAAGAGATTTAGACATCTTTAGATGTCATTCTAATTTGTGTCATCTTTCATGTACAGCTAGCTGTACAACATCAATATGTTTATTCCACTTCCACTTTTGAACTATGAACAAAACGTGGGTTAAGCTGTACTTAAGGGCTTGCTGCTGCTTGCAATACATATTCTGTTCTGTCAGTCCAACGAAATTCAGACCGCATTTCATGTTAAACTAATGAAGGAATTAATTAAGCGAAGGGAGACAGGTAATAAGAGAGTTGCAGACCCTGTCATTGCCAGCACAAAGTTGCCCCCTTCTTATACAGTAAAATTCTCTTTTGTCACCCAACTTGCTTGTTTAAATAAAGCCCCAAGCCTAGCTTAGCTACGCTGCATATGTACCTCGTTGCATTGCTGTCCCTTCCCTTGTCTCTCTCTCTTTCGTTCTTCCTGAGAAAAAGGTCGTGTTCTAGTGATTAATAAGCTTACTTCTATATGGTTTGATAACTTTAATATCCTAAGTTCAAATATCATCTAGTTCATTTATTAAAAACATTTGCTAGTTGTGTGTTCTTTAGCTTGAGCTTGGAGAATACTGGCTTTTGTAAACTATACTAGACTTTTGGTGGGGCTACGCTGACGGGGTTAGTAATTGCGTTAATTGTTTCGTTCATTTGATATGTTCGTTGTTGAATACGATAGTCCAAACATTGCTTAGTAAGGGTTGGTAAGATCTCCATTACTGTTGCCCACCATACCATCAAAAAATTTCAACTACAAAGCGTGCTATATTTCTAGTACCTACTCGTGGTATCATGAATCTACAATCGCAGTTGTTGTGTCTTCTCGTCTAGTGACTCTGCACGTGTGTCTGTATGAGTGCTTTATCATGTTTGTATAGTTGTATCATTAATCTTTTTGGTCAGTTACGAATGAAATACAAGTACTAGTATAATGAAAGAAAAATCGAAAATAATTAATAAATAGGAATTGATAGTTTCACTTAGTATCGAACCTGCGACCTCTAAGTCAACAGGCGAGGGCATGCGCCGTTTTGATTATTTTTTTTCGTGAACTCTGATATCTAAAATTTCAATTGAATCCCAACTAATCTAATCGTGTCATGTCAATCCTCTAAATGATAAATTTTTAAATTTTGATGAACAAATGTCACATTTTAATCCAAAACAAAAAGTACAAGTTAGTTTCTGGGGGACTACCCATTCTTGTCGTTTTTGTCATCTAAGCCAGCATTTTTTTTTTAATTATGATATCTGAAAGCCCAGTGAATCTTAAATAAATCTAATTGAGTTAGGTTAGCCTACTAAAAGAGTAAAGCTCTCCCAACATGTATTTTCTTCATTCACAAAACTCGTACCCGATATTTTACTTAAGGAGAACAAGCACCGAACCTCTTGAACCAATTCACGTCGTTGGTGAATTTGTGTGGGATGCCTTCAACATATCTATCCAGCGCATCTAATTAAATGGATACCATGTGGATTAATGGATATGTTTAGAGATGATTGCTACATAATCGTGTATGAATGCAATCTGATTGATATCATGTGATATTTGACTTCTCCATTTATAAGAGACAATAGCGAAAGGAGAAAGACAAAGTAGAAACATTGCAATATTATTCTCACAAGACTCTTTACCATAACCTTGATCACTGGTCCTTTCGCTATCAATGTAGTATATATACGCATCATTCAAAGTAATTGTATAATACATGTACGTCTATAGCTCATACCTATATCAACCTTGCTATTGATGTTAAAGGGAGAGAAAACATGAGAACTCCAGCAATGATCACTAATCTTTTTTCTTTTTTTTTGGTAGAAGCAATGATCAATAATCTTCAAATCTTCCATGGCACGGCAATGGAAAGGAACAACAGATCAGCACACTCAGAGCAGACAGAAAACATGCATAAGAGCGCCATCCTTGGGCTTGGCATGTCCTATTAATTCTTGCCAAATAATAACATGAACTCACATGTCAATTTCCCCATGGGCTGTCTTCGTTTTTTTTTGTTTTTTTGGTTTTTTCCCTCCTGCAACATCTGGCTCTGCAGTGTATCATATTCTGAGAATCTGAACATTATTGGTACGGTTTTTTTTGGGGGTTAAGTTGCTGTCAGGTATATATATGGATCCATAGGGACAGACTCTGACAACTTAGGGTTGCGGGTGGATTTTGTTATATTTCGCTTTTCCTGTTCGACATGTTCTTCTCTGATGAAATGCCTGACGTCAATGGCAGTCGACGCTTTTTCTGTGCCTTCCGTTAAACACACGGCAACATTGTCTCTAGCATTGTTGTCGGGATCTCGATCAGGCTCTCAAAGATCTTACAATTTTACGCCAACGAGGAATTGGATCCACTGATAAACTGATAATAAATAGTAGGTTTGGTCCATGGTTCGATTTTCTCGGAGGTCGACATCTGAAGTTTAATGGCAAGCCCCAGGCCGTACAATACACCATCCGGTAGACTAATCGGTTGTTATACCGCCGGACACCATTGACAGCAAAAAAAAAAAAAGGACTTTACAATTTTACGATTCACGGACAAGCCTTTGATCCCGATCCTAATATGACGATCTAAGTTGCAAGATCTTAGTAAGATCTTAAGTCGACTCTTATGATCCTACGATCCCAGCAATCTTACGTCTTGCGAAAATTTTAAAAAATTGACCTAAGTATTAATTGATATGTCAAGTCCATTGAGCGACCAAATCATTTTTTAAAGTGATTAGCTTCTATGTCTTTATTGGTTATTTGATACTTTTATTTGATAATGTCATTTGTTAACCGTGGGCTGCTCATAGGTAACTTGTTGAAGATGCTTTCTGTTTTTTTTATGACTTGTTATTGACTATTGGTCTTTTTAGAATTTTAAATCATATGAATTGGAGTTTATGTTTTAGGATAGATAAGAAATCAAATGGTAAATGGAGTACGATGAACAGAAGAACATGAACTTATACTTATATATATTTTTAATTAAAGGTAGGATCTTACGATTCTCAATCAAATCCTACGATTCTCAATCCCATGAACCTCTTCCAATCCTAGGTAGGATGCGATCCTGACGACCTTGGTCTCTAGCTAGGAATTATAATGCACGCATGAATACTTTATAACACCCCCAAATACCCCACGAGGAAATTGAGTGCGTCAGAGAAAGAACGTTTGGTACGGTGGTATTAGTTCTCGACTTAAAATTAAAAATTTTGAATTTGAATTGTTATCAATGAGATTTTCTGTGTCATTTATCCCCTCTCTTCTATACTTTATTAGACCCATAAGTCATTCTCTTATGATCGGAAAAAAAAATTGCAAAATACGTTAAACTCATGAAGCTCGTGTGTTGCACGAGATAATACACCAATCTAAAAGGCAATTATAATTAAAAATTAAAAAGAAAAATTCCTTCTAGAGTCAAAAGTAAAACAAACATAATAAAATAAACAAATAACATTCACGTTTAGTGGTAGACGAACTTACTTTCTGAGAGCTTACGTATAGGGTTAGCCGTTTCAAAAATGAAACTCACATCACCAATCTTGAAAAAGAATATGAGAAAAAAAACAAAAATTAGATAAAAATGAAAAAATGAAAAATTACGATAAAAATGAGAAAAAAAATCAAAGTATAAATTTAATCAACTCACTTACATTTAGGGATAGAAATATATTTCGAGAGTTCGCGTCTAGTTATAGATGTTTTGTTTGAGAGCTGAATAGGCTCATGCGTTTGTGTATGACACTTTTTATTTATAACTATCATATATAATTTAGATAAAATATAATTTGATTTGTTTTCCTTCTTTGGTGAACAAATTTGATTTATTTTTTGAAAATAAAATATAATTCATATATATCTATAAAATATTATCTAATTTGTGTTTTAAAAATAGATATCTATAAAAACATATAATTTATATATACTTTTTCTTCCTATATATACTAAAGGTTGTCCACGTAACCATATATTAATAAATTTATCTTATGTAGACATATATATATACTAAAATATACTTATTTTTATGTTAACATTGACGTGATGAAATATTAATTTTTATTTTAAAAACTCAAGATTATTAAATAATATCTATACATATAATAAAATTTTCTCATTTATTTTAAATACATTATTTATATAAATTATAAAAATTGAAGAAATCAAGAAATCATATTTTATGATAAGATATCTTTAAAAAAGTATTTTTTATTAAAAATAATTTCGAAAATATAAATAAATTAATAAATATCTAGAAAATTTCTTTCAGAAAATATATGCTAATATAAACATATTTTGATGTTAATATTGATGTGATGAAATTTTAATTTTAATTTCAAAACATTCAAGATTATCAAATAATATCTATACATATAATAAAATCTTCTCATTTATTTCAAATAAATTATGTTATATGAATTATAAAAATTAAAGAAATCAAGAAATCGAATTTTATGGAAAGATTTTTTTTAAAATATTTTTTATTAAAAATAATTTCTAAAATAAAAATAAACAAGTAAAAACTTAGAAAATTTCTTTCAAAAAAATATATACGTATTAAATTTCACTCAAAAAGTGAGCGTTCTAAGGTGATCTATTAATATATTTATATTATGTATGAATATATACTTATTTTTATTTTAAAATTTATGCGATGAAATATTAATTTTTATTTTAAAAAATCAAGATTATTACATAATATCTATACATATAACAAAATCCTCTCATTTATTTCAAATACATTATGTTATTATATATATTATAAAAATCCATCAAATCAAGAAATTGGAACTTATGATGAGATATCTTTAAAAGATACTTTTATCGAAAATATTTCCAAAAATAAAATATAAAAACATAAAAATTTCATTATGAATATTCATATTACCTTCAATTGGAGATCACCATAGTATCCAAAAGATTTTATGATATTTTCGATCTTTTTTAAAAATTGGATTTTATGATGAGATTTCTTTAAAAGATATTTTTATCAAAATAATTAATAAAAACCTTGAAAATTCAATTCCTTCTGATCATAGTATGCAAAAGATTTTATGATATTTTCGCTCTTTATTGAATGAAATATTGTAATAAAAAATAATTTTAGAAGATTTTGCTGTAATAAAAGATAATTTAAATTTTTAAAAACTTAAAAAATTAAGAAAATTTCATTCAGATACGGTGCGTTATGATCTATCTGTATAATAACATAGGTAATGAACAAGACACGAGTGAAGAGTAACGTTGATCACCACGAAATATCCTCCCTTGCCAATTGCCATTTTCTAATAATTATCTCTTTGCTCCTTTGCAGGCCCGTTCCTCTTTGCCCAAAAAAATAATAATCCCCATCATAACGATTTAATTCCTCTTCATCTACTTTCTTTTCCCCACTATTGATTTTTGCTTACAGCTCGCCCTGTTCTTGATAATCCGATCACTTGGGCATTGATAATACAACATGTACAAGCAAAAACATCACTCTATTTTTCCCAAAAGACATTTCTGTGTCACAACACTAATAACAAGTGATCGATCGATAAGGCAACTAATTAATCCCTCTTAGTCTTCTATCTATATATAGAGACTAGATACTATATATAATAGACGACACATACATTGCTCTTCGGGTTATAAGAATTGTAGGAGTCAATATATAAATATATAAAAAGTCGAAATGTGCAATTAGGAAGTGCCATGATAACTTGTTAGGTGAAACCTCAGCTTCTTTTTGAAGGAATTTTCGCACAGCCAATTAATTAATATAATTTATTTATATCAATTAATGCGAACCGCATATTGTAAAGATAATAAAAAATTCGTTATAGTATATATATTATCCCGAATAAACTTCAAAAATCTATTAGAAAAATTAAAAGTTTGCTTGATTCACAAATGGTGTTCAATGTTTTATCTGAAAAATACAAAATATTCTTAAGTAATAATCAATGAATCAATTACAATTAATTCATTATAATGTAAAATTGATAAAGTGCAAATTACGGGAATTCCATTTTGATAATCTCGAGCTCCCTAAATTTTCTTGATTTTAAGTATCTTAATATTAATGAAATTGTGATAATTACCTTTTATATTAAAAATAGCAAGTAAAGATTATAAGTTTTTTTTAATTACAATTTTTCTCAAAAAGATATTATTTAAAAAATACAAAATAAACTAAAAAAAAGGAGCAATTTCTTGCATAAATATCAAATATTGTATTTAAATAATTTTTTAACATTCCGCGTAAATGTGACCTTTACCTACTTATTTTATTGCTTGGAATGAGTAGCATATGCATGGAATAAATTAGTTACTTATTTTTCCAAATACATAAGTAATTTATTTTGAATTTTTTTAAATATATATATATATATGCACCATATGAATTTTAGGTGTATTTATGGTATAATTTCTTTCGTTGTATGCATTGGTATCCGAAAATCTATCTGATCCCGATTAATCTCGTCTGAACTTGGTCGACTCACTAAAAAATAAAATTATGACGGTATGAATTTTGTACGTATAGTATAATTTTTAGAGTAGCATAGACCAGTGTGTCTGGTCCCACTTACTATTGTTTTGGTGGGAAGAGATGGAAAAGGAAGAAAAATTCTCCTATATAATAAGATCGTCTCTTCTCTCCTTGCCCTCTCCACTCTCTCTATGATCCCTTACCCAAACCAAACCAATACACATATATCATATATATTGATCATACAATATATATACGCATGGGTTTCCCGGTGGGCTACACGGAGCTTCTCCTCCCGAAGCTCCTCTTCCCCCTCTTCTCCCTCTTCACCCTCCTCCGTCGCCTCACCTCCGCCGTCTCCTGCTCCCTCGGCCTCGCAGCTGACACCAGCCACCCCGCCAACGACCCGACCACCTATTTACCCGACTTCGAGTTTCCCTCTCACTCCCTCCCGGCGGCCCTTGCCCGCGAGGCCCTGCCCGTGGCACTCTTCTCTGCACTTCCTGGCCCGAGGAAGCCAGAAAGCTGCACCGTGTGCCTCCACGAGTTTGAGGATGAGGACGAGGTCCGCCTCCCCGCCAACTGCCCCCACGTGTTCCACCGGAGCTGCCTCGACCGCTGGATAGGGTACGAGCAGAGGACGTGCCCGCTCTGCCGGGCGGCGCTGATCCCGGAAGACCTGCAGGATTCTATCAATGAGAGGCTGTGGGCTGACGCTGGGATCAACGATGTCAATGGCGTCCCGGACTTCTATCACTTGGATGACAACTTAATGAACTTCTATCCTCAGATACCTATGGATTCGTAGCCGAGTACGATCCCTAATGTATTTCGGGAATGCCCCTCTCCTCCATCCCTGGGATTCTGATGCATCAAGAAATCATGTGTAGGAAAGAGTATAGAAGAGTGTCCAAAGTGGGGGTGGTTGATGACTTTGGTGTTCATGGAAATGATGCGAAAGACAGCTGACTCCGAGAAAATAAGATAAGGGAAAATTACAGCAGATTTTAGCTTAGGTTATGTTACAACCGAAATTAACTTGACTATAGTCTGTACAGTTTCTCGTTTTCTTCTTTGGCATCAATTATTTTCTAGAATTGAGCTTTTGTCCGATTTACCTACCCTTGTCTCTTGTCTCTTCTTAAGATTTATTTAAATTTTAATTTATTCAATACAATTGGTCTGGTGATCAATATACGCAACTCTTATGGTAAATATTCATATGAGTAATAGTAGGGCAGCCGAATTTGGCACTGCCGACTACTCACCCATGGCAATTTGGTAATATTTTTTGCGCAAATGGCAATTTGGTAATTACATGCATAATTGTGGCCCATTAATTATGAAGTGGAGTTCCCCCCGTGAAGAAGTGAGAGACCTATAAATATATGTATTAGCACTCAAATTCGAGTCGCTATGAAACTATACAGGAAAACACTCATTTTTTAGTCATTTTGCATGCATGTAAGATTGGACTTATTGTATTAAAATATATAATTAGCCGTAATAAGTCACAAAATTAAACGATAATTCAAATAGCAATTCGGACAAATAAAATGCTATAAAATTAAATAAATTTCACTAGTGTAAGAATTTGGAAATTCAAACCGAAACAAAGGCGAAACCGAAAAATACGAGAGAGCCGAGTCCTGTATTAGACACAAACGCCTTGAAATAGAATTGTCCCCTCCTGGGTGCTTGAGGTCACGTGGACAATCGTTTCCCAGGGTAAAACGGCAACAAGGGAAGCAGAAACACAAACAGCAACGCTCCACCGAACTCAAAGTGAAACGTGAACACTATCTCAAAAGGTACATAAGAGAGAAAAGGGGAGACTTGGATCCCTCGAAACTCAATTCACCGAATTCCGTGGGTTTCGGGTGGAAATTCGGATCTTTGTGCATGAAGACAAAACTCCACACTAGCTCATCATTCCCAAACAAGCAATTAATCAAATTTTGTCCCGAAAGCAGATTGAAAGGTCTGTTGGATTTTATAGGCTAGGTTCAATGCTTCTTTGACTCTTCCTATTCTCCCGTTATGGAGAATAACTCACATATATTCAATATATGTATTAATGGTATTTGATTATTCATGAATGCAATCAATTCATTTCTTGTAACCACCAAGAAAATCAAGAGTCATTAGCTTGTGAACAATTTCCTCATTCACCCATTAGCCATAATTTCCAACAATTCCCCACATGAATGGAAATTGTTTTGTTTCGACTCGTAGATAGTGTTCACCAGTTGAACCTGTATAGGATAGGTAGGTGTCACCACCCTTGAACCTTCCCTTGTGAAAATGCATGTACTTTACTAGTAGTCCAATAGACACGAAGTCCTTGAATTGTTCCACTGTTTTGTGTAAAGATATCACACACCTCACACAGGAGTCAATTGACTTCCTTCGATTCTCATAGCTGTGTCCATTTTTGCCATGGAACACCGTCCTGGTTCTGCCAGAGTTTCTAAAGAATTAAAGTCCATAAAAATTCTCCTCTAAAGCGGCCCCACTTCTCTCTCACATATGTGATTTCACATATCATTAAAGCAATTTAGATTGCTAGCCTTATCCGTTTATCACTGTTTCATCGAGGAATGATCCAGGGATTTTCTCCCCTACAGTGATTTAATTCGGTTCTATAACTTGGTTGTCCCATTGAACCTAGATCTTGGGATCTCCAATCAGTTAGGTTGAGTGTCCGCTATAAAACCTTTCCTCTAATGGACTTTATACCCATTCCCTTTGACAACTTCTCAAACTGCTCTTTACTTAACCCTTTGGTTAGCGGATCCGCTATATTATCCTTTGACCTCACATAGTAAATAGAGATAATTCCAGTTGAGATCAATTGTCTAATGGTATTATGTCTACGACGTATATGTCTAGACTTACCATTATAGATATTACTATGTGCCATTCCAATTGCCGTTTGACTGTCACAGTGGATACAAATTAGTGGCACAGGTTTTTCCCATTTAGGAATGTTCTCTAGAAAATGGCGCATCCATTCAGCTTCTTCTTCACATTTATCCAGAGCAATAAACTCAGATTCCATTGTGGACCTAGCGATAACAGTTTGTTTTGAGGACTTCCATGAAACTGCTGCACCTGCTAGTGTGAACACATATCCACTAGTGGATTTCGAATCCGTTATATCAGATATTCAGTTTGCATCACTGTACCCCTCTAGGACAGCTGGATATCTAGTATAGTGCAGCCCGTAATCTCGAGTATATCTAAGGTATCTGAGTACCCTGACAATTGCCTTCCAATGGTCCCTACTCGGATTACTCGTATATTTGCTGAGTCTACTAACCGAGTATGCAATATCCGGCCTAGTACAACTCATCAGATACATTAGACTTCAAATGACCCGCGAGTATTCTAACTGATAAATACTCTCTCATCTATTCTTTGATATATGAAGATTATTGTCTATTGGAGTCTTTGAAATTCCAGAATCATTTTTGGTAAATTTTTCCAAAATTTTATCTATGTAGTGTGACTGATTCAAAATTAGTCCATCTGATGTTCTTATGATTTTAATTCCTAAAATCACATAAGCGAGTCTCATATCTTTCATGTCAAATCTCGAATTCAACATATTCTTCGTAGATTTGATCATTCTGTCATCACTACTAACAATGAGTATGTCATCCATGTAGAAACATAAAATGGTGTAATCATTTTCTGTCTCCTTAATGTATACACATTTATCACACTCATTAATTTTAAATCATTTGGAAATCATTGCATTATCGAATTTTTCGTGCCACTGTTTTGGCGCTTGTTTCAACCCATATAATGATTTGACCAATTTACAGACTTTCATTTTATTTCCTGGAGCCACGAACCCCTCGAGTTGTTCCATATAGATTTCTTCATCTAAATCTCCATTTGGGAAAGCTGTTTTCACATCCATTTGATGAACTTCCAAATTACGCAGTGCTGCAATTGCAAGTATCATCCTAATGGAATTTATTCTCGTCACAGGAGAATAAGTATCAAAATAGTTCAAGCCTTCCTTTTGCTTGTATCCCTTAATTACAAGCCTGGTCTTGTACTTATCAATGGATCCATCTGCTTTCATTTTCCTTTTAAAGATCCATTTGGATCCTAAGGGTTTACAACCAGTAGGGAGATCCACTAATTCCCAAGTGTGATTTCGCAGAATGGAATCAAATTCACTTTTGATTGCCTCCTTCCAAAGAGGTCCCTCAGAGGAATTCACTGCTTCAGCATAGTTTTGTGGTTCCTTTTCTAACAAATATGTCAGAAAATCATTTCCGAATGATTTTTCAATTATAGCTCTTTTGCTGTGTCTAGGTTCAATCTCTTGATCTGAACCCTGCCTTTTATGATCTATGTCATGAAGTCTATCATTCATAGTATGTGAGGTTCGTTTCGATGAACTCAATGCCTCATTCAATTTACATGGAAATACATCTTCAAAGAACGATGCATTCCTTGATTCCATTATCGTGTTCTTGTGTATATCGAGAATCTTAGATTCATGCACAAGAAATCGATAAGCACTACTATTATGTGCATAGCCAATAAAGATGCAGTCCACCGTCTTAGGACCGATCTTTACTTTCTTTGATGCCAGAACAACTACTTTTGCCAAGCACCCCCACACTCGCAAGTGATCGTAGGATGGTTTCCTACCTCTGAATAATTCATAAGGTGTTTTTTCCTCTTTCTTTCGAGGCACCTTATTTTGCTTGACAATATTGCTTCACCCCACATATTTTGAGGTAATCATGAAGTTAATATCATTGCATTCATCATGTCTTTCAACGTGCGATTTTTGTGTTTAGCAACACCATTCGATTGAGGTGAATAGGGTGCAGTCTTTTCGTGTATAATTCCGTGTTGTGCACAGAATTCCCCAAAAGGCGTTACGTATTCGCCTCCTCTGTCACTCCTCAATCTCTTGATTTTCTTGTTGAGTTGATTCTCAACTTCATTTTTATAGAGAACAAATTTCTCTATGGCCTCATCTTTGCTTTTCAACAGATATACATAACAGAATTTTGTACTATCATCGATGAAGGTAATAAAATAATTATTACCACCTCTTGTTGTTGCGAACTTTAAATCGTATACATCACTATGAATTAGATCAAGTGGCTCGGTGTTCCTTTCAATAGTTTGAAAGGGTGACCTTGTTAATTTTGCCTCAACACAAATTTCACATTTGTGCTATGAATCAATTTGGAATGTAGGTATGTTATTCAAGTTAATTAATCTACGCAAAGTATTATAATTAACATGACCTAGTCTTCCATGCTACAAATTATGGTCATTACATTGAGCTTACAAAGCCCATCACACACATTCCTTTTCTACGTACATTCCAGACTTGGACAAAATAACTTTGTCTGACTCAAAAACCATCTTGAACCCATGTTTGTTTAGCAATGACTCGGAGACTAAATTCTTCCGAATCTCAGGTACGTACAATACGTTGTTCAGAGTCAACTCCTTTCCTAAAGTCATCTTTAAGACCACCTTGCCTTGACCTTCAACATTAGAATGGGTAGAGTTTCCCATATAGATCCTCTCCCTAGTGACTGGTTCGAGCATAGTGAACATGTCTCTGTTTGAGCACACATGTCTGGTGGCACCGGTATCAAGCCACCATTCATTTGGGCTGGACCCAATGAGGTTCACCTCTGAAACCACAGCAGATAGGTTGATGTCTGCCACATCTCAGGCCATTTCATTAACCACGTTTGCTTCATGGTACTTTTTCCTCTTTGAGAGCCTGCAGTCACAGATCTGTGACCTTTCTTGTCATAATTGAAGCATTTCCCCTGAAACTTGGGCTTGAAGATTCCTCCATTCGTACCCAGCTTCTTCTTGCCTTTTTTGTTCTTGGAGCTTTGCCCTTACTCCATGACATTTACCTTAGCAGCAGGGAGGATGAGATCCTTTCCGAAGTTTTTATTGTCTTCTTCAATTCGAAACTTGACAACAAGATCTTCCATTGTCATCTCCTTTCGCTTATGCTTTAGATAATTCTTGAAATCATTCCAACCAGGAGGCAGCTTCTCAATGACAACAGACACTTGGAAGGATTCACTTAGAGATATCCCCTCAGCCTGAATCTCATGCAAGAGCACTTGAAATTCCCGCACTCGACTCATTACGGTCCTTGAATCCACCATTTTAAAATCGAGGAATCGTCTGACGAGAAATTTCTTCGCACCGGCATCGTCTGATTTATATTTACGGTCCAAGGATTCCCATAGCTCCTTTGCCGTCTTAAACCCCTGATAGACACTATACAGGGAATCATGAAGACTATTCTTGATATAATTCCGGCAAAGATAGTCGGAGTGCTTCCAAGCGTCAATCGCACTGAGAGCTTGCACATCTGACTCCCCCACAGATAGGGTTGGAGCATTTTCAATCAAGAACCTTGCAAGGTTCAGAATAGTGAGGTAGAATAGCATCTTTTGCTGCCACCTCTTGAAGTTCAACCCATTGAACTTCTCGGGCTTCTCGACATGGTTCAAAGGGACCATCAAGGGAGCAGCCACGCTTTGGCTAACCAAATGGTTAGGCAAGATAGGAGCTGGGTTGGAACCAGTAGTTTGGCTTCCGTTGGTCGTATCTCCATCGTTCCTCGACACCATTCGAATCGTTCAAATAACAAATTCTGTTTCAAGATTATATTAAAATATATAATTAGCCATAATAAGTCACAAAATTAAAAGATAATTCAAATAGCAATTCGGACAAATAAAATGCTGTAAAATTAAATGAACTTCACTAGTGTAAGAACTTGAAAATTTAAATCGAAACAAAGGTGAAACTAAAAGATACGAGAGAGCCGAGTCATGTGTTAGACACAAACCCCTTGAAACAGAATTGTCCCCTCCTTGGTGCTTGAGGTCACGTGGACAATCGTTTCCCATGGTAAAACGGCAATAAGCGAAGTAGCAACACAAACAGCAACACTCCAGTGAACTCGAAGTGAAGCGTGAACACTATCTCAAAAGGTACATAAGAGAAAAGGGGAGACTTGGATTCCTCGAACCTCAATTCACCGAATTCCGTTGGTTTCGGGTGGAAATTCGGATCTTTGTGCATGAAGACAAAACTCCACACTAGCTTATCATTCCTAAACAAGTAATTAATCAATTTTTGTCCTGAAATCAGATTGAAAGGTCTGTTGGATTTTATAGGCTAGGTTCAATGCTTCTTTGACTCTTCCCATTCTTCCGTTATGGATAATATCTCACATATATTCAATATATGTGTTAATGGTATTTGATTATTCATGAATGCAATCCATTCATTTCTTGTAACCACCAAGAAAATCAAGAGTCAATAGCTCGTGAACAATTTTCTCATTCACCCATTAGCCATAATTTTCAACACTTATCAGTCCAAATCACCGAATAAGTTCTACTGTCACTCTCTGCATTTCACCAAATGAAATTGACATCCCTGTTCTAACATATATATGAAATGATATGATATGATGCTGCTAAACCCAATATCAAGTTCAATATTGACACTTCAATTTCATCATACTCATTTTACGGGCCTCGCTTGTAATCGAATTTTAATATTGACACCCTTTACTAATTTACAGAAGAACACTAAAACCCCTTTTAAGTTTTTAAAATGTTCCTATCATTCCCCAAACTTTTGACCTCTTGTAAATATTACTCCTAAGCATTATAGCTCCGTTTGTATTCGAAGTCGTAATTACTCAACTTAACTCAATTTTATTTTTCCCTTAATTCGAAAAAACAATCATTAATTTTTTATTTTTTTCTATAATTTAATAGTAAATTCTCTCACATATATTTTTCTAACCATTTTTATAATTAATTTTTTAATAATAAATTCTCCATCTACTTTAATATTTATATACACATATCAAATTTTTAATAATAAATTCTCCATCTACTTTCACATCTATATAAACATATATTTCATACATTAATATATTTTTTAACATTTATAATTATTGCATAAAATCAAATTGAGTTAAATTATTATCTCACTCGAAAAGCAAACCTAAGCTGAGGTTACTCTTTCAATTATCGTAATTAATAAAAATATTACTCCCCACCCACCACATAATGACAAAAGAACATTAATGAGAGGATGATAAAGGACAAATTTTTTTTATGGAAAATTAATTAAAATTTCAAGACAAAGCAAAATGACAAATAAATTTAGAGAAATTCTAACATAATTTCGTGTCCTCATGATAGAGGGTCTCCTCACCGTTGGATGCTTAGTGCGTCACAAGGTCCACACGCATCCATCGCGGGAGAAACTGTGTCTCCAGTGATAACATTTTATAAGACTGTCCCTATGACTCGGAGGAATCCAACGCAGGATAAATTTAAGTCCAGGGACAACATTCCATAAGACTGTGCTTTGACACAAACAAAAAGAAAAAGATTTCTTTATGGGTCATTTCTCAACCAACTCCAATAATTCTTTTCTTGAGTTCAAGTTATATTTTTCATAGATTTATTTGTATTAAATTTGTTAATTTTAGATTGTCTTTAAAATAATCTCTAATCAGACCATCAAGTTTTTACAAGAGAAAGTTTTGTTCATTTTTTTTATCTCCAGGGATGAAAGTTAAATGAATAGGAATGTAGTGAAATTTGATTGTAATTTTTTAATGAATGTGGAATTAATTTAGGAAATGGCATGAGTTTCACCCTTGCCCTCTCTCTTCGAAAGGAAGGGTAGACCACTTCTCTCTCACTTTATTTTTATTTTTTTAGTTTTCTTAGATATTCTTGTGAACAGTTTAGGAATTTCACCAGGTTAGGGAGTGGTATTTTGTTTTTCGATAGTTTAAGGAATAAGATTTTACTCTGAAAAGCTTGGGGTGTAACCGTACGTTAAAAGTTGATCATAGTATAGGGATGTCACTTATATTTAACCAGGTTTCCAAAAAAAAAAAATTTTGTATCCTCTACGAGATGGTATCATTCTTTTATTAAAATTTACAAACCGTTTCATGGTAGTTGGAATATGGGATGTAAATGTTTTATTAAGAAATAGCAGTGCTAGAGTCTTTTTTTTTTTTTTTGGGTTAAAACAGAGTATAGGGCTTTTAAAGGAATCTGTAAACGTAAATAAAGGGGCAGAATTTCCACTAAACAAATTTGAACAAAAAAATCTATTAATTTCAGCAAGAAGTTAACGTATGAAACTGCATCACACTTCTTTATCAATGCTAGAGTCGTCTAATTAATTAATGGAATTATGGGGATGCCAAAGTAATCCACCGATTTACTGGAAATGAAGACCAAGAAGATTATGCAATATAAGTAGTGAAATTTATGCCTTCAAAAATGAAAGGGTTAATAACAAAAAAAAAACACAAAATTTTCACATTTTAACAATTCTAGCATGAACTTTTTTTTTACCTAAAAGTGTACAAACTTTTGATTTAATAATAATTCTAGCACAATGTCAAAATTTTCATTAATTTAAATGGAAGCGATGCCACAGAGGACGCCGACGACCCTAATCGAGGAGGTAATGACCAGGGTCGTGGCTCCACTTGCCGAAATCAGGAAAATCTCCAATTTGAGGGTTCTCCTAGTTCCGGGGGTGGGGGCCTCAATTCCGGGCACCCCACCCAACTCCCTTTGAATTGAGTTGTTGGCGACCTCCTCCCTATTAGGGTCTTTGACGCCCTTTGTGGCCTCGATTCCATTCAAATTAATAAAAATTTGACGCCGTGCTAAAATTATTATCAAATTGAAAGTTTGTACATTTTTAGGTTAAGAAAAAAGTTCATACTAAAATTGTTAAAATGTGAAAAGTTTATGCTTTTTTTGTTATTAATCCAAAATAAAATTAAAAATCCCAGTTAAGCTTGGTAGGGAGTGTTGTAGCAGAAAAAAGAAATTGTTGAATTTTGGAAGAAATTAAAATATACGAGTAATACTAATTTAAAATTTTTAAGATTAATATGGGTGTTGATACTTAAAATATGATATAAATGAAAACATTTTTTCATAATAAGCATTGTTTAGTCTGCTTGAAAAAAAAAAAAAACACGCGCACGCACACTTATGACCGCTAAATTGAAGTACTAGAATCCATGTTTAAAATCCTCCATTGGGAGAAAACAGTCTTGATGTAGTGGTAGTCGCTGATTCTGAACCATACATTAGGTGTTGAGTTCGATCCTGATCGGTGAGAATTTCACATCCTTAATCCTCCATTGAACGACGCATGTTGGTTAGAGATTGTCGGAAGCACTTGAGAAGCCTCTAATTGCAGTATTGAGTATTGACACCACATCTCGGGTTGCCCTTTAACTGTTCTGCAGAATTGTCATTGGTTATCTAAACCCATTTCTATATCTTCCTAGAAAGTAAGAAAAAGGAAGTAAGTTTTTATTTAACTTTTACCTTCGATAAATTATTCTTAGCGAAACAATTCTAGATAATAACTGGCAAATTCTAGTCTTAATTAAATAATTAGTCTCATCCGGACACTTTTCTTGTACATGGCGAGTCAATTTCGAAACTTTTTATTGTTTTAATTTGTAATTAAATTTTTAATCGCCACGCATGATACGAATTCGCCTCTAGTGTGCCTAGTCATTACACTTGCTATCACCTTACCGCCATATTCAGATCATTTCCGTAATCGACCAGCTTACATGTGTCATAGTTATTTATCTAAGGGCTCCCCCAAAAACAAATGTATGAAATAAAATAAAACAAAAGAAAAGAATGCTCTGTCTTATATTTTTTTTTCAGCGCATTATTTGCATTTGAAATTACAATGATCTCCAATTAATTTAGATTTAAACTAATTTGAGTTAATAAAAAGATAAAATTCTCTTAGCCGTGAATTTTCTCTATTTAAAATACTTGAATGCAGACTTTTATTTAATGAAAGATATACCAAATCATCCAAACTAATTCCAATCGATTCTTAATTTTTTTTTTCCCTCTGAAAGGATAATGCTCCCGAGGTCTTTAGACTTCAAAGCCTCAAAGGCAAAAATGACGATCATTTCCTCCGGGTTTTCCGAGATTCAGTTCTCCCCCGATTGTTTTATAGTTTTCTTTTTCCTCCTTTTGGCCCCCACCCCACTCTGGATTCCAGATATAATTTCTTTCTTCGTTTTTAATTCTTTCATTTTCCTTATATAAAATGAAAACCAATAAGCCCACCAAAAATTGTGTCCATTTTGTCATTGGTTAAACAGTACATTTTCACATGCTTACTAGAATGAAATATTCAGCAGCATGGCCAGTTGCAGTCATCGATCCTAATTCTTGTTCCTTTCTATAACTATTATACATTATGGATCTAAAATATCTATTCTTACGCAAAGATTATCTTCACATTTAGACAATTTTTCCATTGGTGATGGTCGTCAAAAATTAAGATATGTTACTCAAAAATATATTATTTGATGCTATAAGATAATTGGTTGGAAAAATCGAGAGTAATGCTGATAGGACAGTTTAGGTATTTTCCTTTTATAAAATTTTCTCATAAAAAAATTTCAATAATAGCAAAAATAAAGGAACTGTTTAGTTACACACTTCTGTCCAGGAACATTCTTCAATTATTCCTTTTTTTTTTCTTTTTTGATTTTATTTTTAACCTCCAATGCAGTTTTTTTTTTTGATAACGAGGATGTGATACTTCGCGCAATTAATCTCACGGTCCACGTAAACACATTGCATGCCCACGGGACAGTTATTTTGCAATTTACTTACAGTTGTTTCTTGTCTCTCGTTGGCCTTTTTGATTAACACTTACGAAGATATGTAACCTTTTGCCATGATGAGGTTTTGGATTTATAAACATTATGCCTTATATTTCTAGGACACTTTCTATTCCATGCATGTATTCATCAATATAAACAAAATAGTGAAATACCATGATAACCCCGTGCATATGGCATTTCCGCTAGTACGAACAGTCCAGTAATTTACGCCGCCTCTGCATTATGATGACAAATAATTTAATGATATAGTTAATTTATCTTACGACCTTTCATGTTGGAGCAAAGACATTGATATCATCAAGGTGAGGTAGCTGCATGAATTCTATTCGAAGTTGGAGTAATTAGCAGATGCGCTCGTGCAACTTTAATTTATTGGAGCCTTCATGTGGGAGTGCAATGCAAGTATTTGTTTGTAACAAATTAGTTATTTATAGTTTTGACTCCTGTTTCCATCAACACATAACAATATTTTGTGCCTCCACCTAATTCCTTGTCTGCAAATATACAAATATATGTGTAGGTTTACTTTTTTTTTTGTGTGTATATACTTTATTTATAATTAACTGTATGTTGTTAGTCTTTCCGTTGAGACTCCCTTCCAGAAGTCTTTCGGAAGTAAACTTGACGCCCTCTATGAGGTTTCATACCTCAGTGATGACGATAAGATCTCCTCTACAGACCTTCCTCTCATAAACCCTTATACCGCATTCTCTAAACAACCCTCCTTTTCCCCCATCAGATCTATACGACAGCTCATCCGACAGTCCCCTCATCGAGTCAAGGAATACGTCCAGTCTACGAGGTTTGACCAGCATCCTATTCAGGCCTCGGAAGTTGAACAGTTCGTGACTCTCCAGATCCCTCCAGAGTTTCCACGACAGTGGATCTCTCAGGGGAACACTCATATTCACTTTGGTGCAATTCGACTTGCCCTCAGTTATCATGGCAGGAAGGGCTTGCCCGTTGTTGCACGCATGGCTTTGTTAGACACCAGATTTCTGGAGTACCAGCATGCCTGTAAAGGGACGATAGAGACTACCCTTAACGCAGGGACAGTCTTTGTCACCCTATTTCCCAACTTCAACATGGCTTTTTCAGATCCGCAGCTATTAACAGCCCTTAAGGTCCAGCTCCAGATCACTGGAGCTCCACAGGTTCAAGACTCCGTGGCAGCCACCTTTCATTACCAGATGTTCTATCGAGTCCAGAACCATGCTCTGGATCTTTCACTCCCAGAGTCCGAGGAGGCCCTCATCATTTATGTGGATTCCTTGAACGCACCCACTTGCATCAATATTCCCAGACAGATCTCCAGAGTAGACTTTGTGAAGCTGCTCCCAGAGACCTGGGCCACCAATTATGAGCGTCTCCATCAAAACGCTCAGTCGATCCAGTCCTCCGAGCCCAAGTTTGGGTCTCTCCAAAATCTAGCACAATGAAAGAGAAATTCTAAATAACAAATTGATGAGCATATGTAATCACACTATCTATCAAACATGTAACTTCTAGGTCAAAAGGCGAGGGTATGCACCACTACGTTACACCTCCTTTTGATTTCTCTGATTACAATTATATGGTAATATAATAATCTCCATAGCTAATCATTTAATTAGTTAATTAATTAATCATTTATATGAATTATTTGTACTTAATATTAAGCGACATAATTAACCGCCGGAAGCTTTCCTCTACGCATATACGAAGTGCATTATATATAAAATAAATACATATGTGCTTATATTATATTATATATGATTTAATCATTGTGAAAGGATGTCCTATAATATGTCATATGTGGACGAGAAAAGTTCCTTGTGTTGGCAGCACAGCAATTTAAAAAAAAATGATGATGAGCCCACACGGTTGTACTATATTTATATTTTATCAAACGCACATCGATTAATAATCAATTTACTAGTACATAAAATAATTGTACCTCATTCGTCCAACACACAGATGTATGTGCTATATAATTAATTTACAAATTACACTTTCAGATTTAAAATTGTAGCTTGATCAAGCTCCAAAGTTGTATCGCAATCGTAGGCCACTTGCTTACAAATCGACATAGAATAGAGATACCAATAAATCTATTAATTACTAAGCAATGAATCTCGACTATGGAAACGCGATTACATGTGGGAGATGGAATATATACACGAATTGCTTACAACATGTTTCTAAGAGGTTAAAGCACATCTACAACAAGGTAATTATTGGAATATATGCACGAATTGCTTAGAGCACGTTACTAAGAGGATAAAGTGCATCTACAACAAGGTAATTATCACAAATACAAGTGACTAGAGTTCGGCGATGTATTATGTCATATGACATAAACATGTTCTGCCTCTCGTATACTTAAGTACAAACTGCAAACCTGCAGGTAGACCGACTCGATCGTTCGAGAGAAGTTCCTAGATTGTAAGTCTTGAGGTAGGCGCAAAAAAAAATCTTGCAGATTAATTATACATGAGAAGCCCTCAACTCGACGTCTTGGATAAAGGGGGACGGGCACATTGACACTCGCCGCCGATATAGAATCATGAGATCCTGAATCCAGTTCTTATTAGTGGATCTCTTGTTAAATCCGTGGGCCTCTACTATACACCAGAAGAATTCATCGGAGGGCACACGATGCAGTAAGTTATACGTCCAGTTGGGCCTTAATTAGCCTGGTGTGATGGCCCAGCCATTTCTTTCTATGGTCATAATGCAGAATTGGACCGGAGGATGTGGCTCACTTGACTTTCATTTTTGTTGTTATCAAATCAAAATGATTTAAAGAACGGACTTAATTCATCGGAAAAATTTCCATCCATCAGGGAAAAATATAAGCTAAACTTGTAAAAACGAGATGATTTCTTCATTTGCGTTAAGATATCCATCTACCTCTAGTATGGTTCAAATGATAATAACAAAATCAAAAGACTGTATTTTAATCGGCAGTTATCGCCATTAAAATATCTTGAGATTTATCGAACGACCAATTAGCAGAATGAGTGGTAAGATAATAGGGGGAACGAACTTTATTTTAGATAGGTTTTCCTTCCCTCTTACTGTAACTGTTTCATTTTATTTACAATTGAAGGATAAAAATACAGTGTAGAAAAGCAAAAAAAAAAATGTTTTTGACTTTGGATGATTTCAGTCCCGGGCGTCAGCAGTTCAGCTATTGTTGGGCGGGACAGCTCTCATAGCTCTCCTGGTAGATGTAAGTCTAGGCCCATGGGCCTTCATATGGACCTAAAAATTATTAAACAAGTGGTCAAATTGGAAAAACAATTCAAGTGGGACCCACCATTTGTATCTTCCTCTGTATTTTTTTGGTATAGCTATCTTCCTCTATAATTTTGTAGTGTACTTTTTCTTTTTCTTTTTCTTTTTTCCCTGGAATTTTCTCTTTACATAATCCCGGTTACAACTTCATTTTTAGTGTTCATTCGAGAGTATAGTGGAGATTAAAGAAGTGCTTTTCACTATTTTTTAAGCAAAAATAGTGTTTGATAAATATTTTTAAAATCATGATTTGGATTAATTTTGACAGTTGCAACCGTTATTTTCTCAACACATTAATAGGGTGCTTATGAAAATTATTTATGTTTAACTTTCATTTTTGTTTTGGTATGAATTTTGTTATTCCGAAGCCTAATTGAGCACGGACTAATTCAGTCAAGTCGGGTCGGACCACTAAGGGATAAAACTCTCCCACTATCTATTTTCTGAGTTCATAAAGACTTGACCTCGAGACCTTATTTAAGCGGAACAAATACCAAACAGCTTGAATCAACCTACGTTGGTTTTAACTTCTATTTTAAATGCTACTTTTAATTCAAAGTTTTAAATTAGTGTCTCCCGAATACTAGGGTTGCGTTTGATTTCATAGTAGGATTTTAAAATCAGATTTTGATTTTGATTTTGAGTGGAATAAATGGGGCCCACCCTTTGAGTTTGTATGAGTTATGTTGTTTTGTTGGGGAAAAAGTGGTATAAATGGGGCCCACTTTTTGACTTTGTATGAGTTATTTTATTTTGTAATGGGTAGAGTTAAGTTAGAATTGTGATTTTAAAATTGCATCCACAATCCAAACAGCCCCAGTTTATTATGAAATCAACACTTATCTTTTAGTAATTCTATTTAAGCACTTTTCCATCAACAATAACACTCTCAAACTAAGCTTTAACAGTAGGAAATTTCCCGAGTTTAAATTCATCCCAATAGATTTCGAGATTTCGATTCTCACTACTGCATACTAGGATTTGTTGTAATCATTATTTTTCTCTCCTTATTCATTTACGATGTCCTTGTACTTCTTTTATGTGATTCTAAATTGTAATATCAAGGCTTGCCTCGGTCTTGTACTTCTTTTGTAACGAGAGGAAAGAAAAAATGGAAAATTCATCTTGATCCCTACTGAATTGGCTGACAATTTCACCAAATAGAGATTGAAAATTCCCATTTATAACTTTTGCCATTCATATTTTTATGTCTTAGGTTTTCAATTATAAGAGAGATGTGAATTTAGGAGGAAATATGAAAAGTAGGGTAGGAAAATGAGAGAGGGAAGAATTTTTATAACATGATCGCGGTTCTAAATTCAATTCTCTTTATGATATCACTCATATATTTTAATTAATCGATAGAATTTTTACCTTTTGTGCTAAGTTTGTAATCCTCCATTGTAACCAAGGCAGGGTAAGTGAGAAAGGAATTTTAGTGCAGTAACATAATATACTAACTCCGAATGAAAAAATCAAGGATTTAATCCTCATTGATGGGACTAATGTATTCCTTTATTTCGATTTATTTTGTATGATTGTACTAAAAATCAATAGATGTCCTCATAACAGAAAAAGAAAAGCAGTGTTAGAAACTTCACTAACACGATCGAGCACGCCGACCTTTCTGGCATATCATATTTTATTGTCTTATTGCTGTGGTCAGCTCATGACCCAAATAAAAACCCATCTCATCGGAAGCAGAGCACAATTGTCGAATTGCACTACTTGGCACTTGCACACAAACACACACTCCCTCTCCCACGCAGCAATATTCTGCCACAAAACACATAAACATAAGCACCAAAACCTTGTTCTCTGTCCCTTCACCTTTAACAAGAACATCGAAGTTTTGGCATTCACCTCGATGTCTTCTGATCTCTTCATCTACGATTCCAACCTCCAGTTCATGCCTGACGACCCACCGTTCCCCTTGTGTGACTCGACCATGATTGACAGCCTGGACATCCTCTTCCCCGACCCGATCGACCAGTTATCAAGTGCCGCAAATTGCAGCCCTCTCCTCTCGACTTCTCCCCCTAGCCACCAGCTCGAGAGCCTCAGCCTCCATACGGCAGTTTCCTCGGATTTCACAGGCTGGTTTCCGGACCACACCACCTGCAGCTTTGGCAGCGTCCAGGAGGGAACTGTAAAGGCCGAGGGGAGCCCCGTGGGTTATGAAGCCTTTGCGGGCCCTCACAGCTACGGCGGGCATGAGAGCGGCTTTACCAATGCGGTGAAGTATATGCAGAGGAGTTACAGCATCAACTCGTTGGAGGAGAAGCAGGCGGCCGCACTGTTTCATCCGCAATTTGACGCCGTCATGGAGTCCGCGGATCACTTGCAGGGACAGGCCGGCATGATGAGCTCCCCCGAGAGTTGCATCCCCGGTGCTCAGATGAGACGGGTCTGCAGCGCTGGTGACCTGCAGGTACTTCTCGTTCGATCGGTTCCCCTTCTTGTAAAATTTGACCAGGAAATTTGACACACAGTTGAAATTTGACCTTTTAGAGACATCGAAAGGTCACTCTAAAGTTTGTACGGGTCAACATCGACCGCAGTCTATAGTGGTTTTATGTCTTTTTCAACTGTGCGTCATACGGATATCACACTAGTTTTCGAGGCATATAAATTTCCTCACCTCGTAGTCACCGAACTATGACATTCATTTTCTTTTTTTCTTTTCATGAAGCAGTCACATCATATTATTGCAGATCATGGAAGTTATAGAGCAAATATATCGGCAATTCATGGACAAACGGTGGAAAGTCACCTCTTTTTCTGGGACATTTCAATTTCAACTGAAAATGTCTTCAAGAGTTGAAACTTTTTTAATATTACCCATCAATCCAATGATTAGCATGCAATTTAGGAAAACGGAACTGAAAATATTTGTCAAAATCATTTATTCTATTATATTTTATTTTTTTCCTTTGGTACAAGGAAATCTCAAAGTCTTATAACATAATCACATTGCGCTGAATTCTATTACTCTCTTCTTCTTTTTTTTGACTGTCCAAAAGAAAGGATCATTTCTTTTTACGGAGGGTCTTGCGTGATGTGACACGGGGATCACAGCCGTCCACTCCACGTGAATCCGCGTTTCAGTCACGGGCGGACGGCTGTGATGACCCGTGTCATATGATACGGGATCATATTAGAATTTCCCTTTCTTTTATTCTTTTATTGTCTTTCCTCTGTTCTGACCTATTACTGAACTTTTTTGCCCACTACTTCTTCTAATTCTTCATTAATTTGTTTCGACTGAACCTGAAATGTTGTGAGCAGAGGTCCTCCTTGTCAAGCCCTTTAAGAATAGAGAGCGCATTCCCGGACGAGGCGAACCTCAAGGTCGGGCGTTACAGTGTGCAGGAGAGGAAGGAGAGGATCCTCAAGTACAGAGCCAAGAGGACCCAGAGAAATTTCACCAAGACAATCAAGGTGCAGTGAAATTAATGATCAACAAGAACATTAATTTCCTCGTGTTATACTAGTAAATAAAAGTCAAGAAAAGTAAAGAAATCATTAGTTTTTTATTGATGTATTTCCTCAACTGGAACAATGACAGTATGCATGTCGGAAGACACTAGCGGACACCAGGCCCCGTATACGTGGCAGGTTCGCTCGAAATGACGAGATTGGAGAACTTCCCAAGGCCCCCTGTTCCGCCAGAGAAGACGACGACGAGGACCACGACCTCTGGGTAATTATTATTATTATTCCCATAATTACTTTACTGATTATTTCTCTAATTAATTGACTATACTTTCATTACATTTTCCTTAAATTACCAATCAAAATTCATGCTTCCTCTTTGACATAATCTTTTTTTTTCCCCCTGTAATTCATTAGTATATAATTATTGGCAATCAATTATTTTTTGTTTTCTATGTAGTTGGCCTTGCAAGAAGAAGGGGAGTTCGGAGCAGGAAGGGGAGGACCATTTCTCGGGAACAGTTACGGGCAAACTCAGTTCAACTATTCTTACGGCTATCAGAATTGACAGAGGCTGAGTGAAAATTAATATGTCAATAGATTGAGGGCACCTTATTATTTTGACCAAAAAAATTAAGGAAAGTATTTTGTAGTCAATAGCCATCGTCCCGAGCTACGATCATTGCACCCTTTGCTTTCACCTCCAGAAGTGCTTTAGTATTATAAGGCTTTAGTGAATAAAAAGGGCAGCACCACTATTATAAGATGCTGTGGAGAAGAACAGAGGACGAGGTGATCGGTACGTAGTTGAAGAGGGAATATTTGGTCTGCTATATGAATTTGGGTATGTTGTAGTCTCTTGACTATCTTTTTCTCTTTTTGCCTTTTCTTTTCTTTATTTTTCTTTTAATGTTTTTGGCCATTGTTGGCTGCTTTATAAGTGTACATATAAATGAGATGTAGTCAATAAAAATGACCGTTTAAATTATTATTTTTTGGCGTTGCCTTCTTTTAGAGTTGTGATTGCGAAAGATGATTATTGCAATTCAGTGTTCATGAATATACGCGATGCGACATATATGCCTCAGGGTTCGTGGACAAGGTCGAAGGATTTTTCTACCGCTTGTTAATATCTGAAAGATGATAAGTTGATATAACACTATATGTATAAAAATAACTGGCAATTAATTCCATTGAAACTTCTTGTGACCCGTACCTAAGATCGATGCAGTAACTATTTATTTACTTTTTTAAACATATATAAGAGAGTGGAAAAGGGTTTCTTTTCCATTTTTTTCCTACATTAAGAATGTAGCATTCGATGATGATGAAATCCTAAGCATGCTGAATACTACTGTGTGTGATGACAAATAAATCAACTGGTAGTCAATGACCCTTCGTTCTAATTATTAACCAACGCCTCTAAAGTGAAAGATGCAGCCATATTATACATACGTGTATATATATATATATATAATGAACCTTTTTTTTAAAAATATATATACACACACAGAGGTAAAGGAGTTCAGATGCTTATGAACATGCACTAGCTTATCTACTCGGACGTATAGGTTTTTGTTCCGTATTTTAAATTAATGAAAACATAAAGCGCTAAACTTCCATAAGGAGCCTCCATGAAAGAAGCAAATTGCAGAGGCTAATCGGAGAAAGTTACGTCATTTTATGTCGGATGTTTGTCAATAAGTTTTCTTGTTAATTAACAAGAAACTTATTATTACTTACTAAATCGTAAAAAACTTTGCATTATTTTGTAAGAAACTTGTCAATTTTAATATAACAACATTCTTGTTAAATAAGAAGATTTTTTAGCAAGAATCTTGTTATTTTTTGGAGCATCATTAACAGTTGAGTTTTTAAGGAGTCTCCTTATGGTAGACACTCAAATATAAAACATTGTGAGGTCCCATTAGTTTATTAATGGGGTACGAAAGCATAAACAGATTGATTATTCACCTAGCAAAAGACTTTACATATCCGACTATAATAAATTGTTTCATAGACTTCATTGGGCAGTATATCACTCAGTTGCACAATAGATCTAGAAAAGAAAGCATGATAACTTAACAAAATACCTATGCACATGAGAAAGGAGCGTACTGCAAGTAGTACACACCCTCACATAATAATGGAAATTTCCAAGGACTATTATCTTAACGGAATTACTTGTACCCCTTAGTTTATTTATTTATTTATTTACACTAAACTCATGGATCTTCTTTTTAATTAAAAAAAATACTTATGATTTCAAATCAAGAAAGTGCATGAGAAATTAATTTAGATATATAGAAAGAGAGACTACATATTCTGTTCAGGATGAATGGCAAATTATTGGACTAAAACCTCAACTAAAATGCCGATTACTAGTAGAGGTTTATATGACGATTTCTTTGGAATGTCTCTAGCTTCACTCCATTTAAAGTTGATGAAATTATTCTATTATTATTAGAAAATAAAGTATTAAATAATATATATATATATATAATAGCTTTTTTCGGGTGGAAAATATATATAATAGTTTAGACATACCAAATTTAGATTCGATTTTATATCAACTAATTAAGTACTGACCAGCACTTTGCATGACTATGTAAGTAAATTATTATATCAAAAAACTTTCTAAGCTATGGAGAAAGCTATTTTTAAAAATATTAAGATTTGTTCATGAATTGAGAATTTCTTTTATTATTCATGAATAATTTCAATATTTATTTAATTTAATATAATAATAATGTGTCATAATTAGATGCAAGAAAAAAACCTGTTAGATAACACATATGCATAAAGAAGTTTAGACTTTAGAGACTATTTTATATTAGAAGTATATCAGTTACGGTTTTCTCTTTAGTTCTTTAATTTTCTATTTCTATTACAACTTAGCCTATAAATAATCTAAGTTGGCCGTTTTAATTTCTTAAGTCGATCGATATAGTGAATATATTCTTCACTCTTCCTGTGTATCGCCTATGCGTGCCACCACATATTGGTACCATCTGAGTACTCTTCTACAATATATCAGTTGTCACAGATGTATATAAGTGTTTTTGAATAATGTGAACATTTATCTGATGATAAAGTAGTATAAATGGAGAGAAGAGGATCCATATATTACATTTGAGCTAAATATGGCATCCATGTGATCATTATTAAAATTGGAAAACTAACCTGTATAAATTCTGCATTTTCCGTACTCAAGTGCCCTTTAGAAAAGTAGAAAAATAGTTGTATTCTTCTTTTTCTCTTTTGGGTGGTTTTTAGATAAATTAAACTAATTGCTAGAATAGGAATTATTCTGACGAGAAAGGAATATATATATACATATATGTATATTACATACAATAGAGATTGGAGAGATATGTTGGAATAATATGTATATATGTATCTCAACAAAGAAAACGTGCCTCGGTCAAAAAAAAACAAAAGAAGATGTGCCAAAGGCCCAACACTGGGGAAGCTACACCTGTGTCATTCTTTCTTCTAAATATCAAATATAGTTCTGAAAGAATTAAAAACATTCAATCACCCATCTTCTTTTCTCCTGTTTTCCCCCCTTCCATTGACTAAGAAACCTAATCAAATTGATGCTGCACTAATCTACAAATAGCATTCTCTTCAATGCACTCATGCTTTTGTGTCTCCTCCAAGCAATAATGAATTCGCATTATGTTTGATTTTGGCTTTCCCATTTTCTTGTTTAATGCAAGAGCTTCATTCCCAAATTGGCAAATAACAAAAAATGGTCGAACCAATATCAAGGAAAGTGGAAAATTGTGGTTATGGAAGTGTAGGGCATAGTGAGTCAAAGGACCTTCCAACACTAGAATCTATATATCTATATCTTAACGTGTAATTTCATATATTTAATCCCATTTTGGTGTTGTCAAATCCTTTGATTGATCCAACCACTAGTACGGCATCACCTTTTCATGAGACAAGTTTCAGGGCTCATTTTACCTTGAAATCCTTTGCTTAAAATTGAATATATGAACAATTATTTCTGTTCCGGTCGTCTCTCTCCATATTCCTTCATCCAAATAATATCTTCCTCTTTTAGAGTGGTTTGTAGTTTTGAATTTTGAAATAATGTAACTCTTGTATTCTCCTTAGATGTTTTTTTTTTATCATTATTGAATATGTTATACTTTTCAACATAGTCAAAAGCACTAGTTCATTATATCCTACAAAATTCTAGTTCTATGATTATAAATAAGTCGCTTTTCATATTTTCCAATGAGAATGAGATCATAAAGTGTCCTCAATCTATTATAAGTTTCTATTATCTGTCTGTTAGTCCATAATCCGTTTAAGATACATATGAAGGCGACAATATATACCGTATAGCAACATACCAAATAAAGTATAGTTGGGACTTTAGATTAAAACAATTGATATCGCTCGAGAAATTATTGGGTACTTAAATAATACCACTCTCTCGCATAACGTGGCAAGAGAGGCCCTCCAATCATTGGTGAAGCTGGGCATCGATCTTTTATAAATATACAATTATCACAAAATCAATAACACGCTTTTACAAGCAAAAAAAGGAGAATAATTATAATTTCCCAGTTAAACAATCAAAGAAAGCAAAAGGGCCATTTTAATTTGTTTTATTTATTTAAGATAAATTAAAATGCCCTAATTCGATCACACTCTTATCAAATATTCCAATGTGAACCCATAAAGAAGCAAATGGCATCCCAAAAGGAGGAGAAAATTTTCTTTTGAATGTGCACCATAATATTCAGAAATCCAGTGGACCATGACTAATCCGGTTCCAGTTAAGATGGTTCATTGAGATGTAAAGCTCTCACAATCAAGAATTTTTTCTATTCACAAAACTCAAATTCGAGACCTTATTTAAGATAAACAAGAGTTGAACCTCATGAACCCACCATTATTAGTAAAGGAGGAGAGATTCTTACGTTACATGGACCGAATCCATGTATTTAAAAAGTAGAGCTCTGTCTGAAGCAGCTTCACTTCTTCACAAATTCAATCAGCCTAATTTGTTATTGTAGAAAACCTTGGTATTTTAGAACGATTTATCTCAGTATTTTATCATTGAAAATCGAATTATGCTCCATGAATATTATGTCTAAAGTTAATTCTGTACAAATATTTTTATATATAATTTGATTTTTGGCACCTCAGTGAAGATATTTCAACCGAGATATGTTAATTTACGGAATATCATGAATTCACATGAGCTGATTAATTAAAAAATATTAAATTTTTATAGCTAGGAGATCGATTAAAGGAAATAGGAAATAGTTCTTTTTCTCTGTGAAATTACGGGGATCCTCAAATTAATAAAGTCCGTTGATTGGGAGCTCAACTTTGCCATTAAGCAACATCCTAGCTCGTTATTGAATGATTCTATTCCAATTATTATATATATATATATTCTTAAACATAATTATAAATATTTGCTGTTGCAATGTACCAAACACATTGGCTTATTTATTCCTCTAATGTCTGCATTTTAGACCATCCTCCTGCAGTAATGATGAAAAACACACACAGTTGAAACAACTTAATGGGATGCGCAGTAAAGAATAAAGATTCTTCCTAAAATAATCAAATGCTCACACAAGGTGATGATTCCACATGAACAACTTTTGACCATCACATTATTGCTTTAATCAATATAAATAGACAAAAATTTTATATATATATATATATATAATGAACAACCTGTTAAAAACACCCTATCACTCTCATATATTGTTATATACATCATACATACACGAGTCCATTACTCTCTCTAGGCTCATTCCAAAGATGCTCAATGGAGATTTGTCACGGAAAAGTTAATTAGTTTGACCAAATTTCCTGAAAATACTAAGAGGCAGAGGGTCGAAGTTGTCTTATTGGGAAAGATTAGGAGTACATTGTGATCAATCAAAAAAAATATATCAAAATGCACGTTAAATTTATGAGTTCTAAAGCATGTCACAGTTAAATCTTGGAATTATAATTGATTTATAAAGAGAAAGTACGTTTATTCTAGTCCACGATTTTGATCTCCAAAGGCGCTTTCTTGGGTTTTAGACGATCCAAGGGTAAAGGGTTTCTTGCAGCTACAACGAAAATTCCAAGCCCTTAATAATTGCATAGTCATTTGCCCGACAAGAATTTCATGCTATAATTAAATATAATATTCGTGTGCACGGATGGCATAGTATATATTTTTCTTTGTTTGATTCTTTAGTGGACCGAATTAATTAGCTCACTCTGATATCTTATTTGTTGCACGAAGAGAAAAAGAACTTTTCATTCCAGTATGATGAAACCTTTATCAATGTAAATTTTCCATTGGTTCCGTGGGTCCATCCGTAATATTAAAATTCGACATAGTAAATTATGGTACCTAATCTCTTCTAAACTCATAAATTTATAATCTATTTTTTAATGTGGAACAACAAACTCTCCACACTAGCCTCACATGACCATGTGTGACTTTGACATTTCACCTAATGCGTGACACGTAGATTTGAATATCCACTTTCAACAATTGAACTACGAGCCACCATTTCCATGCTCCGAATATAACCACGAACTGGTCTTTATTCTTGCACACCTCGGGTGAGAGGAGGAGGGGTTTATTAGGCAGGCTCTTTCAGCACTCAGACTAAACTGACCTCCACGAGTTCTACACTTTTGGCTTGACTAACACGAGACATACTTTGGATGTCCTGACAATAAACTGGACATGATATGGTGTGAGTCCACACATCAAGTAAAATAAAAAATGTATGAACTCACACGTGGGTGGACGCATAACTCGCTCTAATACCATAAAAAAATTTTATTATGCCTGTTACAAGCGAATGGGGTCATCTCCAATCCAAAATTTTGAGTTGATAGGTTATGATATCCAATCTCCTATAACTCATAGATTTCTAATCATTTTTTCATTGTGTATAACAAACTCTCAACAATCACCTCAGGGTAATGAATTAATTCAGCGGAGTTGATGTATTAATTTGTTGAACATTGTACATATCTGTTTTGGTAATGGAAGAAGCGCGCATGGTCAAAACAAATTTTGAACATCAAGATGTGCTCGAAATGATAAGAGATTTCATGGCGAAAGTCTTGATATGAAAATTAGTCTTTACTAATTGAATTAGGTACAGAGCCCGAATGTTGCACGAGTTAATTAGAAAGTTATATGTTCCTTTTCATTAATTTTATTATATAATATATGTGTGTCTTTTTTAAAATTTATATATTTGATGATAATTGAATTTCACCGATAAGAAAAACAATATTTTAAAAGATAAAAGATGTAAACTACTATATTAGTAAATTGATAATTTATCAAATCAGAAAAGTAAAACAATGTCAAAGGCAAAGAACTTAACCTTCATCTTACCTTTAAAAAAAAAAAAAGAACTTAACCTTCACATAAAAAATATATATCTGTCAAAAAATTTCCGTTGTATCAAGAACTTGATTCATATTGGAAATCCCTCTTATTTATAATACGGTTATAGATGTAGTTGATATTCAAAATATTATATTTAATATTAAAAGTTCGAAAATTTAAATTCAAAAAGTCTTCTAAGTTTAACAAAATCTTACACCAAAAATGTTCTGAAATTTTTTTTGTGGATAACCAAAATTTCAAAAGATATTTGTTTAAAATTCAAATTTTAAAATTGTAATTATTAAATAATATTATAAAAATAAACAACTAAAAAATTATAGATCTATTATAAACTAAAAATGCCAACGCATTAAAATTTTTATTTAAACTAAAAAATTTTATATTATAAAATCTAAAAAACAAAAAATATCATAAAATAGAAAAATTAAATTGAAACCAATTCAAATATCTGAATACTATAACACCTGGTTTGGCTGCGGTGCGATTTTCCTTGAAATTTTATATTTTGGTTTGATATTTGATTTATAGAGGCTAAAATTGAAAAAAAAAAAAAAAAACAAACGAGTATTATATATACAAGATTTGTCAGTAGTCCCGTCTTAGCAAACATTTTGAATGATAAGTCTTTTCTTGTTACAATTCAAACGCTACGATAATTGGAAACTGATTGCAAACATTTGGCGTTTCAACGCAATTAACCCCATTTTAAACTACTTCAACATCCATATATGGAAAGCATTTCCTTTGAGATGAGAACTGCATTATTCTAGTAGTCAACTCAACTCTAAAGTTCGTGACACACATAAGGCCGTGAAAACCATACTAATCCATGCTTCTATCATTGCATGTGGCACGTGGAAAGACAGTTATACTTGCACATATAAATAGTGACATAAAATTTGAGTTCTAGGATGACCCTTTAGGCATCGTAAGCATTGGTTCGAAAGGGAAGAAGCTTGAGGTTGACTGAACCTAGAGGAAAGAAGAAGGGCAGTGGCTGATATATATTAAGTACTTGTTTGAACTTAATTATGCAATCGAAAAGGAAATTCATAGCTGTCTGATGAATTCTTTGTTTATTTCCATAGCCACTACAAAGGGAATAGGAGTGATGTTCAATGCTGTCCCTTGGTGCTCTCTCTCACCCATTTCCTTTCTCCAATTTGTCACTATTTCCTCTTTTACATAATATCGATAGAAGTGATTAAGGCATTCGACTTGCCCCCAAAATGATAGATACGACACATCGATCTGCCTAACTTCCTTTCATTGCGAAGAGATGAGAGATTCAGTCTAGTAAAAACTCAATTTGCAGTTCGAACTTAAGGATTCGGTATTCCGGTCCCACGATCCTAATGCTATATCGAGTCCACTTGAGGGTTGGTATGGTGATTATGGCTCTTAATTGGACGGCTCTCGTTTCATGTTAAGAGAAATTTGATTAATTATGATTTATGAATAAAGACTGGAAAAAAGTAAGGGCCTTCAGAACGGAATATTTATAGATAGCAGTCAAAAATGCTACAAGTCTATAGCATAGCTTAGCCATTAGCTTAAGCTTAGACGTCTTCCTAATGCCAGGAAGACTAATTTTTAATTATGCCACCGTGTGAGGAATCTTCAAAAGTCTCTCGGCATCAATCATCGCAAACGCTCACTTTTCCCTTCAACATGATGGAGAATTTTTCTTTTTCTAATTTCATTTGTCGGTTCACTCACCAACTTCACAGGCAAAGATGGTGAGAAATTGGCAAGAAACTTACCGGCGGGATTGAAGGATTTCATTCATTAAATTCAATTACATCAGGAGGGCATCGCGTGCTGACTCGATTAGCTAGTAAGAGGGTCGTTGCAATTTCTCTTGGATCCCATCTCTATCGATTCCTGTCTAGGAGTTGAAAGCTTTGTTTTAACGATATCATTAGAACTTCCTAATCCGGACTTTGTATTTTTAGATATTTTAATGTTGTTTTTGGATTTCAATTCGTTTACATATCAAAACAAGAAAATGAAAGACCTAATAAGACCTAAATTACCGATGAGTAATAATCACTCGATTAATTGTAATAAATATTCTTAATTAAAATAATTTTATTGATTTTTCTCATCACATCATTGTGAGAAATGATCATTTAAGATTTTTTCTTCGTGAATCCTAGAGATTGCATTTTCAGAGGCGACCAAGATTTTCAAAACTTGTCAAGTCGATTTGATTCCCTAAGGACACTTTAAGGACCAGAAACTCTTTAAGAAGAATCATTACATTTGGAGATCTAATTACTCTTTACAAAATACCGGTCCGCAATAAAAAGTTCTATTTTGGCTAAATAAGGAGCGTCCCTTCCGACAATAAGGGACATCAAGTACCGTATCCTTCCAATACTATAGAAGTTTCCAATCGTATCGAAAATGCACTATAAGATGCCATCGCAATTTCCCTGTACCTCAGCCACATAATGATACGGGATTTGAACATGTGGACCGAGGATCGTAACGTGCCTAATTTGAAACCGTTAACCATATGATCTAATATGACAGCTAAATGAGGATGGTACCGAAAGACGCTACAGGAGCCAACTTTTATACCGTCGAAAACAGAGCAGGTGTAGGAGGCAACATAACAATTGAAGAACCATGAGTAAACTAACAATTCGCCTTTCGAGAGATTGATGTACATCAAATTGAACATTAGTGCATATCATATGAACATTTGACGAAATGAACAATATGATGTACATTTAATAAGTCATGATCAAAATTGATGTAAAAATTTTCTTGAAATCAGATTTAATGTAATATCATTCTTTTTAAGGGTAAATTGTTAGTTTACTCGAGAATCATTTCAGCCCTTACAACTGTTGCTTTCACGGGACCCTGTGGGGAAAGGTTCATATTCCTGCCTTAACAATCGAGGTCGAAGAGCAAGCATTTCGCACTAGACACCGTACTTACAACTTGGGATGATGTTAATCAGTTCATACTGGACCCACCATAGGATTTGTGCAACAAGATTTCTCAACAAGATTTCTCAGCATTGCATTTCTTTCTTCCTCGAGCAGTTATGAATTACAAGCTCGATGAATCAACATACACCTAACAGCATAAATCTTACCTGTGCCGTCGTAATGTAATTAAACTAGACAGTTCTTCTCAAGCTCCCTTACATTGCCAACTAGGGAGATCAACACGTAAATTACAAGATAAGCATAGTTTTATCGATGTAATTACACTTCCCAAACTTTTATCCGCTGGCAAAATTTTGAGATACATATGAGAATGTTATGTAACCCAAACCAACAGGTAAAGAAACAGCATTGCCTTGTCAAGCATCAGCTTCTCCTCCTCAGCCATATCTCTTCTTGAACAGATAGTGCCGTTTCGATGGATCCTTGGGTTTCGGCTTCCCCTGACCCATGGGCTTCTTCCCAGTGCTGAAAGAGGAAATGCAAATGATAATGATGATATGAGATAATGCTAAATATCCTTCACGGGAAAGGGGAAATTAAACAACTTTACCACCTTCGCAGGGCAGAGAACAGTAATGAACGAAATGCACGAACAAAATTCTACGTGAACCATTGCATTTTCCACCAGATCCAACAAGATTGCCAAGGGCAAAGCTAAAATGACTTTCAAAAGAGAGTCATAAATATTACCGTGCAACCAAGTTTCTAAAACTATATCCGGGCACTGTCCTTTTTACAGGGAAATCAAAGCTTGTGTTAGACGTTTTATCTTGCTTGTTTGCCTCCTTTTTAATCTTATAGTCATGAATTCACCGTTATAAATCCATGCACGAGGCAAAATATTAAGAGTTAACTATATCACCATGCACATAACAAACAAGAGCAAATGCTCTTGCAATAGTTGGTATGTAGTTCATAAAAATTCATACAATGAATGAACATAAAATAGAGCATCATGGGACGCACCTGTACTCCATGTAAACCATACCATTAGCACCAGACATTGCACTCATCGAACCCAGAGAACGACGTGCTTTGTGTAGGGCTATATCATCGGCATCTTCCTCAAGCTGCTCTAAGCCTACCATATCATCCCCAGCACTCAGTACCTGTAAGGTGCAACTCACATAGTTAAGCAATTGAACCAAACTTTGAAGGGGAAACAAGAGAGAGAAGCGGGGGAAGAAAAGACTAATTGACCTTGCCCAGAAGTGCCAGTTGCTCATCCAGATGGTGGAAACTTAGATCACCCCCAGAATCAGGTGGAGGCAAGCTTGTTATAACCTACAGTTAAAAAAGGGAGCTGTAAACAGAGATGAATTTCATTGACATTGCAGAAGGCACTTCATATATAACACTGAAGTTGTGGATAAGGCATACCTTGAAGCTATAACCTTGATCGATCAAAAATTGTTGCCTTTTGGTTGAGTAGTACATTTCCTGAACCCAGAAAGGAACTCGTAGGTACTAGTGCTAAGAGAAGAAAATTAATCGAGTTGATCAAACTAATTATGGGAAATCGGGAAAAGGTAGGTTTCGACCTGTGTGTCTGTAGACACAAGAGAATAAAAGAACGCATTGTACTCCTCTTTGCCTCCCGCCATCCTATCCTGAGGCTTACCCTGTTCAAACAGATTGTTTAATTACCGAAAAAGAAGAAAAAAACATAATTCTATAAAGTGACTTGGATTAGCGACTAATCTGTCCTGTCACAAATGCGTCAAAAGTTTCTCCCAAATTAAATTTTAGCGTGGAAACAAATTTCTATACAATCTTGCGGCAAATGCTATGGATGGATTTTCCCAATCTTGTGGCAAATGCTATGGATGGATCTTCCTATTGACTCGAACTTTCCATGGTCATTCAAACCATACCCAGTAACAGCAAAAGAATATATACCAGGTATACTTTACCACTTACTTTTGCACGAAGAATACGACCGAGCCGCTGGGCTTCCTGACGTCTCGAACCAGCATGTGATGATATCTGAATTATCACATTTGCCTCAGGAATATCGATAGAGTTATCACCCACCTACGAGGAAAGGAGCAAAGCATATCCTTCATTGCCATTCACCACCTGCTACCTAGGAGTAGTATCACCAAAATCCTACAGTAGAGATGTTAAAAATTAAAGATAACCATCCTAGATGACTAATAGGATACCTTTGAGAGGAATATGGTGTTGACATCACGACTGGTCTTAAAAGCCTCAAGAATCTTTGTGCGTTCAATATGGCTGCACAAATAACCCAAAATAGAAAATAAAAATAAGAACAGATAAATTCTGACAACCATATTTTGAATTACAGCTTAAAGTAACTCCCAGAAACTTAACCTTGTGGCACCATATATCATTGGTTTGCGAAGCTTCATCGCGTACTCTGTGAGGGCGAAAAGGTTGTCAGCAAAGACGATTATCTTATCACCTCGCTGCTGTTCATGGAATCGTATGAGGAACTCACACGCCCTGAATTTATTGGGGTTCATCACATACAGAGCCTGCAATTCCAAAACGCATTTAGATTATGAAACATACAAAACCCCCTGCTTCTCGGTGATTCTTAGTGGCCACAAACCTGCTTCTTCTTGGAGTTTTCTTTCTTAAGATATTCTGCAAAGAACTCCTTTGTCATTGGGCACCATACTTCGGCACACTGAACATTTGCAATGAATCCTCCTTTAACCAAATCCAACCAGTTCGCTTCATACAACTTGGGGCCAATAAGAAAGTTCAGATCTGTAATTCTCTCATCCTCTCTGACAAGTGTTGCTAGAATAAAGCATAGGAAACAAATTCCTCAGGTCTAGTTCATACTTCAAATGCACAGCCTCCGCAAAAAGAAGCAAGAAACTAGGGACAAGCTAATACATCTAAATTCATACCAGTGAGACCTAGCTTGCAGTGAGACTTGGTTAGGCTGATGACCTTACGAAACATATGTGCAGGAACCACATGCACCTGTAGGGAAGGACATATATATGCTTAGCGGTCAAAAAGAAAAGGATATATAAATTATCAGACTACAGAAAAGTCATATATGCATATGGTTATAAACCATGACGTTACCTCATCCATCAGAAGCAATCCCCATTCTCTGTTCCTTATTTCCTCAATAATCTTTTCGGACTCTTCGGAACGTTTTCCACCAAAAGCAACCATATTATACGTGGTTACAACCACCCCGGCATTGCCACGAAATCTTTCTTTGCTGTCAGATGTGAAACGGCAGATCTGTTCATCTCTTATGGTGGACCACAGCTTGAACTGGAAAGCCCACTGATCCACTGATACGGCATTTGTCGCCAAGCAGAGACAACTCTTTCTTATTCTGCAAGCTGCAGAAACTCCAACCAAAGACTTCCCAGCACCACAAGGTAAAACAATAATGCCAGATCTCGCTCTGCCTGCAAAAAATTTCTAAGTTCAATCAAAGTAATCCTAAAACCCCGAAGCTCTTTTATTCACAAATAATCAGATTAAAATCCCATCCTCCTAGCCAATAACCAAAAGTTGGAGACAACTGAGTTTAATGAATAGGACAGAGGTCTTCTAAACATTTGGTACAGGTTCAAAAGGAGAATCACTGAACAATTCAAGAATTGAGTAAAAGGTTTTTCCTCCAAAAGGGCTCATTAAAGACGTGCAATTTATTAACAGTAATATGAAGTAAACAATCACGGGGTTACAGGTTTGCCTTTATTAAAAACATAGAGCAGAGCTGTGGCACTTTCTCAAATGACTTCAATGAGATCGTATTCATACCACTCGACCATCTCGCCAAATGTTTTGCACTTACAGATAAATATAACCATTTCACCATTTTCATAAGTCAAAACAAATGACAAGAAACTAGAACTTGTGGCTTCATTGTTTCAGGTGTCTTAACTATGTTTGCAGTTGGAGAATTCCTGTCATTTGCTTTTCCCAAATAGTTTCAAATAGGAGAATCCCGCTCCTTGTAACAGTTAAATGTACTTTCCTCTACAGACATTATTCTCTAACAATGAACATCAGTTAATATCACTGCTAATACGTCTCATAAGAGCACATACCATTTCCAAACATTTTACTAAGGCTCTTCTCCTGATACGGCCGTGGCTGTGCATGAGGCTTGAGCTCCACTTCCAGGTCAGGGTTCACCTAAAGCAACAAAAGAACAGAGACTTACATTAAAATTTGCAACAGAGATTAACAATAAGGTGCAACCTTTTTTTTTCCCCCTGCAATTTTATTTGATGAAAACATGCACCTCAAATATCTAAAGAAGAGACTACAAAACAGAAAACTTCGCTCACAGTATCATTCCTGAAGTCATATTCCTCCATCATGGGGTAGTTTAATGCGTTAGGCAAGCATCGTTGCTTCACATTTTCCACCTGAGGATGAGCAGCCCAGCATATATGACGACATGCAAAATCTAATAAGAAACGAAGACTGGATTCAAATATGCCCACTAAAACTACACCTGAACTGGATCAATTTCGAAGGAGTGGGTTTCTTTCTCTTCAGCTGCAGCAGCCAGTTGTGCTTCATTTAACAACTCATTATGACCAGAGACAACTTCACCCATTGCTTTGCCAACTGTAAACCCCTCAGCACCAGCAGCCTAGAACAAGGAGAGTTAATCAGACCATGGCTTTACTATTTTGTTATTTACAAAAAGAAAAAAACAAAGGGAGAGAGCTATTTCAAATTGCAGGAAAACAATAGCGAATCAGAATTTCTGAGAAGCACAAGGCGGATCACTAATAGAAAGACTAGCTGAACATACTGGCAAGTAACTTCAATAAAGTGGGAAATATAGCTATAATGACACTAAGCAAATACCATTACGTAACTCCAATTGTACTGCATGCTGTTCTCTAGCTTACTTGACAATGAAAACACAAAATCATTAATTAGGAAAGAAGCAGCATCGACATTAAGAGCGACCAAGAAAAATGAGCAAGAAGTGACAAAATGCGGACTGTTAGTTAACAGATTTTCCTCTTACTAGAAATTTCGTTATTGTTGATATGGACATGTAGAATGGGACTCTATAATATATTATCGTCCGACTAATCAGTCCATGAAAAGATTTATCAGACCATGAGTAAGTGATTATCGATTAATATTCAAATCTTTCTTCAACTCAGAATTGATTCATAATAATTCTTTCATTTTTCATGTAAAATAATAGAGAGAACTGCTCCTGAAAGAAGACTTGTTCACAGCGAACGATTCTGCAAAAAATACCTCGGAGGTAATCCTTGCGCGAGAAATAACTTCGTCCCTGAGCAATTTCTTTAACACCTGCAAATGCATTCTTATCAGTAATATTAAATCCACAATGGAACCTGCATAGACTGCTATTGAAATGAAAGGGAAGAAGAAATTATCCTGCCTCAGGGAATGGGGATTCGATAAAGTATCGGTTCTTCTTAAGAACAAGCTTCACTTTCCCATAGTTAGCAGTAGAAGCATGTATAAAATCAATCATCTCTTTAGGAAGCTTTGTCTTGGATAGCTTGCTCAGGACGGTTATGATAGTCTCCGTCTCGAGACCGACGGAAACAGCAGCATATAACGAGTGTGGGGTCAAATTATACTCGTGCATCGACTCAGGCCTACACAGCACAATCATATCCAATCGTCAAGCTTGAGTAACTTATGCACACATAACGGAAATGAGCTGAGGCCCAGCAGCTGTTTGCAAACTTCTACGATGAACTGACCTGCAAACTGGTTCGGCTATGGCAATGAGAAAATCATAAGCCTGCTTATACAGAGGCGAGAAAGTCTCTAGAAAAATCCTGCCATCAGCACATGCCCATAGCGGCCGATTGGCATGGTCAGGTTTCAGCTCTAATTTGCTAAAGTCCTTCTTTTTCCCTTCCCCTGCAATCATACACCACCAAAATGAATGAAATTCCTCCTCGTTTACCCCCTTTTCAACCCATAACAAGTAAAGGAAGACATAAATCCACACCGTCGTGATAATCATCCTCGATTTCTTCTCCATAGGTGGCTTCTTCGTCCTCCGGAATCGCATTACGGTAATCATCCTGCAAATGTTCAAGTTCATCGCTTGTGCACTCTAATCAAAATTGAAGGACGGGAAGCAACAGACCCAGTTAGGAATCGGGAGCACAACCTTGGAAGAGGGTTTCATGCTCTTGCTCGGCCGACCCTTCTCACCTGAAAACGTGAATTTGCAAGAGCATTAAGCATTTGATAAATCCAGCTCGAAGTTCAACCATAATTTCGCAGTTTTGATTGACGAATCGCGGGATGGTCAGAAGAATCAAAAGATTCGCACCGTGACCCATGTTGATCGAGAAATTATCAGGGGACGAGTTCAAGTTCACAGGATTGCGATTGTGAATTGGTGATGAATATTGGGCCGATCGTTTGGCGGTGCGCTTCGCCCTGCGAGACGGTGGGAAACAGACTAAGCGGGTGCTGCGGCTCCTGATATAGGTGCCGCTTTGGCGGCCGGGATCTTTGTTCTGTAGTGAGATTTGCGACTTTCCCGATTTGCCCTCGATGTTTCCTCGAATTTCCACCTATAATAACTCCCCCTTCTATTGAGGCTTCCGTTCGGCCCCATTTGGTTTTACTAGGGGAGCTGAAAATAAGAAGGCCATCTCAGGGCCCAGTTTTACCTCTCTCTCTCTCTCTCTCTCTCTCTCTCTCTCTCTCTGTGCATCTCCAATTAGGGCTCAGGCGCAACCGAGTTGACTCCGCCATTCTTCATAGCAGAGGTAAAGCTTTTGTTTTTTTGCAACATTGCCTGGGGTTGCGATACTTTCTTTTTTGATCTTTTGGTTCAGCAATCGCACTGAAGCCGTCGAATTTGAGTGTATGTGTTTACTTCTGTCTTGACCGGCTGAACTAAGAATTCCGACAAATTGCGTGTCTTAGCCATAACTCAGGCAATATTTGTTTTGAATTTTGATGAATTTGAGGTACATTTGACAATCCTTGGGAGGTTAATTTGTTAGTTGTATTGTATCTGCTTGTGGTTGATATCGTCTGCTGATCAATTCCGAAGATGAAAGCTCTGGGCCGAAGAAGTATTAGAAAATGTCCCAGAATTTAATGTTTGTCAGTGAATTATGAATGATGTATTGATATCTTCTTTTATGGTAGGTATGCCATACACGAGGAGAATAAGGTAAGTTACTTCGATATGAAATCTCGATAATTTGGGTTTTCGCTCCCGCACTTCTCTTTCTTGGTCTTACTTTATTCTATTACTGCTAGGTCTGCCTCTCCGCCAGAGAATGCTTCACCAGTCAGAGGCCGTCGGTCTCGGTCAAGATCCCCCTCGAGATCTAGGCGGAGTCGCTCGAGGTATGCTCGTAACATTGTTCAGTTCAGCTTTTATTTGCTATATCTGTTATATGCTGATACGGTTGTTCTAATGTCGTAAGAAATCTTAGCTTTTCCATCAGATATACTTTTTATTGGATGTTTGATAGCGGAGATCTATGATTGCAGGAGCCAAGATTCTGAAGGTGCTGCCAATCCTGGGAATAATTTGTATGTGACAGGGTTGTCAACAAGGATTACCCAGCACGATCTTGAGAAGTATTTCAGCAAGGAAGGGAAGGTATGGAGCTCGTGTTTCTGTTGTTCTATTTGGAATAACTTGAAACCACACTGTTATTGTGGTCGTTGTCAATAGCAGCCAAACACTAATATGTATGTCTTGCTACTACTCAGAAAAATGCAAATTAATATTTGTGAATCTCAAATGAGCTTTTTTTCCTTAGGTTCTCGAATGCCAACTGGTCATAGATCCTCGGACCAGAGAATCTCGTGGGTTTGGTTTTGTGACGATGGCATCGGCTGATGATGCAGAGCGTTGTCTAAAGTATTTGAACCGCTCAGTTCTTGAAGGTCGACTTATCACAGTCGAAAAGGTTTGCCTCTGCAAAATTGCCGCAATTTCATCCTACAACATGAGTTGCCTTTTGACCTTGAAATCTTACTTTTGGACTTTTGCTTCTTCATTGGTGTTGCCTGATAAATTTTAACAGCAGGTCTTGTCTGTGTAACTCCATCGAAATTCACAGTCTATGATCTGACCCCGTTGAACATACCCTTCGCAACATGTCCTCTGCATCGACATCCCCGAACTCATCGATTCAATTCAAATTCTACTATTTTGGTGTCGCTGAGGCTTCTATTCTATATGCCCTTTTTGCCTTTCAAAAGGAGTAACCGTATCTGACATCAACCTCTCGTTCTTTTCAATTTCATACTTTAAAATACTATAGAGGCTTCTCTCTCTCTATTTCTTGGGCTATGTTTCTCGCCTTCAAATATATGACTTATTGATCGAAGTGTTGGTGTTAAGAACAAAAACCATTCTTGCTTCTGAGGATATGCAGGCAAAAAGAAAGCGTGGAAGGACACCGACTCCTGGCAAGTACCTGGGAGGCAGAGATAGGCGAGGTTCGAATTAAAATTTCTTGGAATCAGATATTCAATGTAGTGATTTGCAGGATTGGTATTTCATTTCCTTGTTTTCCTTTCAAGTCCATTATTCCCTTGATTTAGTGTCTGGTTAGATCCAAGAAAACTGTTTCTAGTTTTTCTAATTGTTCCTTCAAGATGGAAGAAACTAATGAAAATGTAGAAGATAATAGGTATCACTCTGAAAGATGTATTATGATCGGAAAAACTTAGAAACCGCAACCCACCATGGAAGATTAACCTTAGGATTCATTCCGGTTATCACCACCGTGGAAGATTAACCTTAGGATTCACTTGATTTGTTCACATGCATTCTTGAAGCTATCTGCGCAAGATTTACTCATCAGTGCTGGAAACATGCAGGAAATGGTGGTAGAAGGTCCCGCAGTTATTCCCCAAGGCAACGGCGTGACAGAGACCCATACACAAGGGACCGATCAAGAAGGTCCCACTCTCCTCGTGGCAGGAGGGAAGATAAAGATGCTAACTCTTACAGAAGGCACCGCGACCGCTCCCGATCCCGATCCCAATCCCCTAGAGGCAACACAGGACGGCGATAATGAAGAGTTGTTCCTGTAACAAACTCGTCTCTTAAAGGCCTCTTTCCTGGCAATCTGTATCTCAAAAAAAAAAAAAATTCCTCTCGTGAATGCTTCTATAGTTGCTTATATCCTGGAAATATATAGGGGTGTTATGACCCTTCGACAATATTATGGGAGATGAGAACATGGTTTTGGAAGCATGTGTTATTCGAAGAACCTGGTTTTGTACACAATGTCTTTTAAGATACTGGCCCGTAATCCTATTGTGACCTCTTTGTATTTGGGCATGTAGTTGACATCTTATTGTATATTGGAAAGTAAAGTCAAGTTTGGTATCAATATGAAAGAGACAGGAATTTAATTGATGTATAAGATAGTCGAATGTCGCCATTTCCACATAATATGTACTCCTGAGATGCAGCAAGTATGGCCTGGATAGAGTAGTGGGACACAAATGGATGGGTGATACAATCATGTAACTTTTGTCGGTGGGTTGCTGCATCCGTTATTTATGGAAGTAACATCGGATGGTCTGTTGGTTACTACTGCCAAGACCGCTGTATGGTGGATTCAATGTCAATGTTTTGCTCTAACAGGAACTCGTGACGCAGCGAGAAGCTATATTTCGTGACATTTTGTGGTCCACCACCACCACAGAAGGCAATGTTAGGAGGGCTTTCCAGGCAACGACATGTAACGCTCGGGCCATGCCTACACGTTGCATGGACTCGTGGTTTGTAAATTTGTATGTTAATTAGAGATGCCATCACGATTTCTCTTGGGACATGAATCATATACGTTGTTTCTCGTCCAAATACTAATATGGCAAAATCGGATGCTGCCCTGCCATATGAAGATGGTAAAAGTGGAAAGGGCCGAAGACAAGGAAGCCGGAGCGAAATTGAACGAGGATGCATGTGGGAGTGTGTCCCACCTTTTGAAATTCAATCCCCTCACCAAACAAAATAAAAAATAATCAAAGAATGCATAACATATATTCTCGTCCGATAATTATGAGGTTATAGATTTGATATTTTATAATACTTTTTAATATCTTTTTATTAATTATTAATATTTATAGTTCACTATATTATCTCAACGATCTCATTTATAAATAAGAAAATAAAAAGAAAAGAATGGGAAAAGCGAGATTTTTATTTTCCTGAGTGCGCTCCAGCTGCGTGAGTCGGAGCGGACTTCAAATCCAGTTTCAAATCCCCTGCAATTTGTCTCTAACGAAATAACATTTTTTTTTTATTTTGAAAATATTAAAATTATATTTCCCTTTTTGTCATTTTCCTTTTCCTTTAAATTATCATCCCTGGGTTTAATTTTATTATGCCGGTCCAAGTAACTTCCTATGCTAGGATAAGGTCCGACAGCTGTGCTACTGACACGTGTACGTCTCCCGGTACCCCTTCCTTCACAAGCCTTTCGACCGTTTCAGCTCCTCAGCCAGCTTCGCGGCTCCGATACTCCCGTACCGTGTCATGTTTTTTTTTTTTTTTTTCCTTCCTGGGTAAATGTCATATTATTGAACATTGATGAAATTACAACACTACCATTTTTAAGCGTAGAACGCTATTCGGGATGATTATTATTGAAATTTGTGAAGTGAATATTTTGCATGCGGGCTGCTCGAACTCCGACTCTATGCGATCAGGGGCAAAGCATCATCTTCCGACTTGGCTTTTACCGGGCGCCGGGTGAGCCGGTGGTGCCTGTTCTGACGGGCCGTACGGCGAATGGCAGGTCCGTTTCATCTTGGCAGTTGGTAAGCATTAAACACGCTGCTCTGTGCCCTCTCTCTCCCTCTCTCTCTCTCTCTCTCTACTCTCTCTCCATGATCTTTCGTATTATTTGCGGCAGGTTACTGTGCTTGCTCTCCCCCCCATCAGTTCCCTCTCAAAAGCTGTGCTCTTGAAAAGAACTTTTTCCTCGCACTCAATCAGCAGCAGCAGCAGCAGCAGCAAAAAAACCCAATCCCCTTCCCTCATTCTCCTCCCAAACCCCTGCGGATCTCTCATAGTTCCGAGCTTGAAGTGGGTTTGAAGCTCGAAGTTGCTGCTGTAGCAGTCCTTGATGTGTAGACCCGCACAATGCGTGTGGCAGAAATTGAGTTTCCTCCACTGGGTCGGTCTCAGTTCTTTACTTGGCAATCTTAGCTTTTGCATTGGAACGAAAAAAGCTTGAAAATTTTCGTCAATGTCTGAAAATGGTTCCTTGTGGGTTTAAGCTGTGAGAATCCAAAGTTTTTCTGCTACTTTTGTTAACCCATTTTTTACTATTTCTTCTTGTTTTTCAGGGACATCACTGATGCCAATGAATTCCAAATCATAGCACCTGACAGCCCCTTTGACTTCAGGAAGAGATTGGAATTGCATTTGAGATGAGCAGTGAGACATTTTCACCCAATCGATTCCATTCTGAGTGTGCCTAGCCTCTGCAACTGCTGATAATGGCAACACCTTGATGCCAGAATTGGTGGGCTCTTGCTCTCCACCCCAAACCAGTTCTCCATTTCTCCGCTAAATCTAGCAGTTTTTGGGAAGTAGCTAGCGTTGCAGTGCTGGAGAGGGGAATTCTCGTTGGGTCGTCAACGTCAAGCATTGATTTGGGCCTTCTGTCGTGAGTTTAAACATCCACTGGTGGGAGGGGTCATATATTGGTGTTTTACCGGGATCGCATCGAAATGTTGGAGGAGCCTGACATTATGTCGCGGGTTCTCTCGCCTTTCCGAGAGGAGAGTGGGGACGAGGAGCTCTCCGTCCTCCCAAGGCACACCAAGGTCATCATCACCGGCAACAACAGGACCAAATCGGTGCTCGTTGGCCTTCAAGGCGTCGTCAAGAAGGCTGTCGGACTCGGAGGCTGGCACTGGCTGGTATTGTATTGACAAACCTTATCCACCGTTGGCCATTCGCTTCCTTGTTTGTCGGGTTAATCCTTGAATGCACACCAGTTCCGATTGCTTCATCGGACAAACAAAATTTGGAAGTATATCACTCGCATGGTTCGAGCATGTAGATTAGGAGCAAGAGAATCATTATCCTTATATTTTATCTGGAAGATTCTCCTCGAGCCATAAAGTTTGAAAAACGCTTTTATGCCTTTATTTGATTTGTATTTTGTTTCTTGGCCTAACCTGCATATTCTGACAGAAACTTCTATTAGTTATTTCCTAATCTCAGGGATGCTTTTGTTTGCTCTTTTTTTTTTTCCCTTTTCCCCTTCTTTTTTGTGCTCAAATTGTTATACTCGGCAATTTTATACCAGGCAAAGCCAAATCGATATTTTCCGTAATAGCAATGCTTTGTTAACCATATCACCGGAGCCCGATATTCGTTTCGGCCATCTGTAATGCCCTCACTAGTTTGCAGACACCAATCACTTGGATTTGTTCGATTCGGATTATGAACAACTTCGAAGTTACATGAGTTTTAGGTCTGACTTGAAGGGAGGGTTATTATTCGAGCTTTGTTCCTCTCATATCTATTTATTCAAAGCTGTTCTGCTGGAACCGAAGTAGTGCGTTCCCTAACACTCTGTGCACTCATCCAAGGTTCTTAAAAACGGGATCGAAGTTAAGCTGCAGAGGAACGCGCTGAGCGTGTTGGAACATCCCTCTGGAAACGATGAAGATGATGATATCTATTTGGATTCCAGCAGTGGGTCCGACACTGGAGTCAAGGATCACAATTTTCGTGAGTTAATATGTGTATTGCTGCTTCTTGATTTCATGAACTTAGGCCTCTTGGGGTTGGTACTGTCTGACCTCTGATTAAGATGTTTGCTTTGTAATTTCCCTGAGCAGCAAGTGCCATTAACTTCCCGAAAATCAGCAAGCCCCGGGTTCGTCACACTAGACCCTGGTCCACATCTCCATCTGCTAAGCCCATGAATCGTGGAACGTACCGAGACGTACAGTCAATAATTCAATCTCCTCATCTGGTAAGAGAAAAAAGAGAGAAACACTATATCTGCGATTTATTTCACATTGTTCAGGAATCTGAATGATCCAATTTTTCGGGATTTTAGAAGGTGAACTTGCTGAAACTCGGGACAGACTCGCTTTGGAGATACTGCAAGCACTACAAACTTGTACGTATTCCAAACTACTTTTATTGCAGTCAATGTCGTATTTGATCAGGATCGACGAATCAAACTCCTGAATTTGCTTGACAAAAATCTGCAGGTGGGTTTGAATTCTAGCACGCCAAGGGAAGAGATGCTTAATGCCGTCCAGCGCCACTTCTCATTACATCAGGTATCTACTCACTCAACTTCTACGTATAGATCGACCATTCACAGCAAATTCTTTCCTATAAAATCGAGCTTCATGTGCTTATATATCTCAATGCAGCAGAGGTTGAGCGAGACCCAAGTGATTATGAACTTTGTTCGGGCCGCCAAGAAATTGAAATCAGGCTGATGCGATGCAGTATCAGGATTGTTCCACCGCGTGGCTTTGTACAGCTCGTACAGACATTTAACACTCTTAACATCTCCAGTGAGTGACTCCAATTGTAGAGACTTGAGACTAACTCGACTTGTTCGAGAGAATGGTTTTTATATAACAGCCATTTTCGATCTTACCCCGAGCTATTTAACCTTTAATCATTCAGACTCTGGATATCTAAATCCTCTCGCCTTTTGAGTGGAAAAATTGATGAACCTGGGTATGCTTAGATGTCACTCTATTAGAATTTGCACTATGAATCCGTGATCATCGGTGGATGGATAATTTTATTGTCCATTAAAATAATAATAAGATAGAGTTAATAAATATCAATTTTAATAATGCAAAATCACGCAAAAGTCCATTGTTGGTCATGTTCCGTCTTTCTCATTCGGATTCAAATAAGGTTGTTAAAGATTATGTGGCCGATATGTCGGCCATATGTCATTTCTTTATTTGCATAGTACATTCATAATAGAGATCGCCACTTACTACTTTAATCTGTTCAATAAAATAAGATAGAAGATAACGGTGCAATAATATGAACTTCGGACTCTATACGTCCAATGATGACAATACATGTCTAGGAAGATATGGATCAACTGATTTGTTTGTGAAGAACAAAATTTCACCGTCGACGATGAGTTTTCGATTTCGTATCGATTTTGTAGATAAGATGAATACGAGGAAAAGGGAATCGTGGAGGACAGGTTGGAAGCAAAGGAAACATAAAGGGGGTCACGAGATATGTCTGCAAACAGTGGGACGATGTTGACATTTGGGAGCATACATAAAACATATACATGATAGCGTGCCATACCTTAACGTGCTGTCATTTTGATATCCTCTTTCGTTTATGTCCCCTTCCTATCCCCCCTTCCAAATTTCAAATGTGGATGAGACATTGGATCGATTTTGTAGCATATGTCGGGCAGAATTTGTAGGTTCGATAATCTCAGATGATGTTGGTCACGAGCATACGCTTTCCCGAGACACGTCGATTATTCGATGCAAGACATTCTTATTTGCCTAAACTAGCCACTGCTTCCGCTATGAGGTCTTGAGTCTCTCGACTCACGGGTCGGTCATAATTTCTGAGTGCAAATCCGAAGTGAAACCGAGTTTGAGGTTGGGAAACAAGAGCGAGTCGGACCAAAACTAGAGATGGACAGTTATTAGAAATAATGAAAATGCATGTCTACAGTCTAACGATAAGTCATCTTTAATCTTTTATTTAAACAAGAAATATGACAATATCTCCCTAATAAGTTCTTTCAAGCCCATATTTATTATCATATTTACTTATTCAAACTTAGTCACCACCGTTCCCCCCGTCCATCTCGATTCTCAGCCATCATTCAGTTTTTTTCCTTATTAAACAACTCGATAGTATATTGAACTAGATTAGAGGTTTTCACGCATATGCGTAAGCTAGAAAGATTGGAGTTAATGATCGGGGTTGATATCAAATGATACTATCAGTATTAATATCAAAAGATATATGAAATATAGTAAAAAATTGTTAAATATGTAATAAGTATGAAAGATAATTCTAAAAGATGAATTTCTATGTTGGAGATCTTTTCATCCAATTCTTTATATTGTTGTTATCCATAGGACCTGTCTAGTGAAATCAACCAAACCCTTTCTTTTTTTAAAAAAATTATAAAATGCAAGAGCATTATTAAAAAAAATCTAAACTACAATTCCTTAATTCGACCCAAGATGAGAACTTTTCTCATTCTTAGCTTGCTTGTTACTTCTTTAATTTCTTTTAAAACATATTCTATATCTTTTTTTTTCGGTAGGACCTGTCTGGTAAAATCGACCGAACCCTTTCTTTTTTTATCATAAAATGGAATAGCATTATTTAAAAAAAAAAATCTAAACTTTCAAAACACAATTCCTTAATTTGACTCAAAACTAATAATTTTCCTCTTCCTCAGCTTGCTTGTTACTTCTTTGATTTCTTTTAAAACATATTCTATCTCTTTCAATTTTCGTCTTTTCTTTCAATAAATCTTCCTTTTTAATTTTAATTGCTACCATTTACTAAAAAATTTGGGGTTACTTACTTGTTAAAAGTAGGTCGTTTTTCCAAATGAAATTACTTTTCTAGAAGTTAAATAGCCACTACACATTCTAGCTAACCCGCGTTGTGCGGGATTATGATCATGAAAAAAATATATTTTTTATATAATTAGATCACTATAAATATAAACTAACTTACGTTTGTAAAATTAAGTTTTGGATGATTCTCAAATTGGCAATTAAATGAAATGAATAAAATTATTTTAATCAAGATTATGATAATTAGTTATAATTACAATATAAATTTATCCCATGCATTTTGTGATTAACTTAATAATTTTATTAATTCATTTTGTTATGAAAGCTTCATTTATATTTTTATTATTAAGTTCTACGTTACTTTTATTTTTTCACATCAATTTAATATTGATTAATTAGTAAAAACTTACGATTATGTTCAGATGTTTATTATTTCATATTTTTTCCTTATTATCTTTTTGAAATAATAAGGAAAAATATAATAATAAACATATGAACATAATCGTGAGTTTTACTTCCCATGAAACATATGAGTTCTTCAAACCATTTGTTATTACATTAGACGAAGATTTGAAAATTTCTATGTTATTTCATTATGGTTAGTCGTTTTATATATACTAATTAAATTTATACGTGTACAACGAACATAATTTAAAAAGTAGCAATTCCAGTATTATTTATTTAGACAACATATGTTATTGATGTTAACCCATTAATTTGAATAAATATATACTCTACGATAAAAAATATACTTTTATGATACTTATACGTAATTTATAGTATCAATATAATAAAACTATCATTAAATATAAAACATAAATTTATAGCTCAAGTATGTCTCTCTATTTGACCAAATATCTCTGAGTAATAAGTAATAAGTAATATATTTTATTGTGCAAGTAAAAACTTGGCAAAAAACCTCATTGTGTTTTTTAGGCCAAAACTTCAACAGTTGGCTTTAAGAGACAAATACATAATTCGTTGCATATATTATAAAGCTACCATTTTTTTTGTGAAAAAATATAATCGTTTCAAAATTAATATATTAGAGATGTGCTATTAACGTTGTATATATATAATTTTGAGAGCATCATCATAGTCGAAAATTGTCATACTATTTAATTACTATTACATTATTTCAAAATCAGTAGATTAGAAATGTACTGTTTAAGATCATATTGATGTATATATAATTTTGACAATATCATCCTCGTCGAAAATAGTCTCGTTATTTAGTTTCTATTATGATTTTAAATTAATGGATTAGAGATGCGTTGTTAACACCATATAGTTGTATATATATAATTTTGAGGATATCATCGCTGATAATTTTTCTGCTATTTAATTTATTATTGGGGCCATGAAATTTGAGGAATTGAATTGATGGTCTGGGATACGAGAAGAAGAAAATTGGGTGAAAATTTAAAATCTCAGGAATGGCACTCTTCCTCTTGAATACGAAAGGCGGATTGATAAAATAAAAGAGATTAAGATGAATAAGAAAATTTGAAATTAACTGCTTGAGCTAAAAACTTTTTTTTATATATAATTTATAATGGCAGAACAAAATAGCATGTTTAATGAAACTGCGCTAAGTAACATTCTAAAATTGATAAGGTATTGTCATGTGTCAGATCCCTAATTCCCCATCCTTCATCCACCTTTGAATTATCCATAAGAGATGACTTCATTAATTAGAAATGTTTAATACAACAAAATATCTCAAAAAAATAAGGCCATGGTACATAGAATCATGTTTCAGCAATTAATTTCAAATTTTCTTATTCATCGTAATATCTTTTATTTTATCAATCCGCCTTTCGTATTCAAGCTTGGGAAACAATTTCGTTATTTTTTTTTAAGGCCAACAGTTCAACAACTGCCTTTAAGAGACAAACACAATTGTATATATTTAAGGCTATCAATATTCTTAGTTGCTTTTGTAAAAAAAACTATCATTTCAAAATTAATATATTAGAGATGTGTTGTTAATATTGTATTGATGAATATATATAATTTTGATAATATCACCACAGTCGAAAATTGTCATGTTATTTAATTACTATTATGATTTCAAAATTAATAGACTACAGATGTGTTGTTAAGACCATATTGGTGTATATATAATTTTAAAGATATCATCTTAGTCAAAAATAATCTCGTTATTTAATTTTTGTTATGATTTCAAAATTAATCGATTAGAGATGTTGTTAACACCATATTGTTTCATATATATAATTTTGAGAATATCATTGCTCAAAATTGTCTCGTTATTTAATTTATTGATAGGGGCTATGAAATATGAGGGATTGAATTAATGGTCTAGGATTCTTGGAGAAGAAAATTGGGCGATGAATTTAAAAGCTCAAAAATGGCACTCTTCCTCTGAAAGACAAAGGCCAATCGGTAAATGAAATAGATTAAGATGAATAAGAAAATTTAGAATTAATTGTTGAAACGTAATTCTATATACTATGGCCTTCTTTATTTGAAATATTGTGGTGCATTAAATATTTCTAATTAATGAAGTCATAGCTCATGGATAATTCAAATATGGAGAAGGTTAGGGAGCTAGGAATCTAACACGTGGTAATGCCTTATCAATATTGAAATGACACTTGGCGCAACCTAGTTAAATAATCTCTTTCATTTTGTCATTATATATTATACATAGATATGATTGTGAGAGTTATCTCCTTCTATGGCAGCAAGTCCTTTCGACTTTCATAAGTGAATTGGCAACGCAACATTACACATCTGTCGCATGCATATTTGTTGTGACTCGAAAGATTACTCAACGATTGACTTACTCTATCTTAGGTGACACATTTCTATACTTTGCTCCGGACATTATATATCCATCAATAGCTTCTTGTTCATTATCATTTTTGTTTTGCAGAGGTCATCTGATCTGATTGAACCGGTGAAGCCATATCACAGTACTTGTTTGAACCAATATATGCGGCCCAATGAAGAATGTGGGCCTTGGACGGTCGAATTTGGTCCATGTAAATATGAACTACAAATGGCTAGAAATCCACTCTAGGCTGCCCACAATAATAGGGGAATTATCGTGTGGACCGACTCGATTCGTCTCTCTTCATCATGCAAAGGAAGGATCCACAACAATAATTGACCGATCGGCTGAGTTCATTTATTCTTTATAAGTAATTAGATATCGCGATTCACTGCGTTGTGCAAATTTAAGAATGATGCACAAAAAAATGTAAACTTCTGGTTGGTATAATCCAGTCACCGGAAAAAAAAAAAATTTAACCAACCTGCATTTGACTTTTAAAATTGAATAGTATCCTTTCACGGAACATCAACGCTTCAAATCAGCGCTAAGAACATTCGTAATGGATCTATCCTTTGACCAACCGTGAGGCGGCAGAGAGGGCAAGTTGACTCGTTTGACTTTAGCAAGACAGATTACATATGGCCCATGCCTATAGGGCCCCTACTTAGAATTATATCACCACCGTCATCAATCAACGTCTTCGAATGCATACCGACATAATTTTCTTTTTCGTAAGCTTTGCTCTACTTATTATGATAAAATAAAAATAAAAATACATGAGCCTCACAATTGGGCTAGTCATACTGATAATTTTACAATGATGATTTGTCAAATATATATGAAGATAGCATTTTAGGAGAAGTAACTGTAAAATATTGACAGGTCGTAATTGAAAATTCAAATCCAAATACTATTGTGAAACATTTTTTTTTTTTTATAGAAATGGATGTATGGACAATTGGACGTGTACAATATTAGGGGTGTAAGCAAAAGTGCAAAAAACCAGCACCGCGAGAACCCGACCCAGCTTGAACCTAAAAGACCAAATGTCATTTACAAACTCGAATAGTTTTCTTTCTCGTATTCAATTCTCAGTTTGGATTTTGAGTTCAAAAAAGAAGGCTAACAGAGACCGACTTGACCTGACTGTGTGTATATATATATATATGTATAGATTATTTATATTTATATAAAATAATAAAACAGTACTCCAATTCCTCTGTCCCTCTTCCCTTAATTTCTTTTATTCTCTCTGCTTTGAGTATTTCTTATTGTATTGTTTAATATTTTGGAATTTAGGAATTGGGATTAATATTGATGATGTGTAGAATGATTGACACTAAATATTAGAGAAAATTTTTATCTTTCATTTTCCTTTTTAAGTCAGATTAATATGAAAATCGACCTTATAGTTGGCGATTTTTATTTATATTATTTAGTTATTGGACGGATTTTGCATGCGAAAAATTCGAGACTCTACTTTAAAAAAAAAAAAACTGTCCCGACCCGATGGTTTACACCCCTATATTACGTGAACACGCCACCGCCAAAATTCCAACCTTGTGTTGGATAGAGTTGGCCACCTTCCATCCACCCCGGCAATTTTAAAACGTTCCCCGTCGCCATCCCGCGCGAGTAAGCCCTCGTTCTGTACTCGCCGGTGCGTGCATTGAATCCGCGAAACCCAATTTCCCATTTCGCTCTCCCCAACAAATATATTTCTTTTTCGGTTATTTCCTCTTCCATTTTCGCTCCACTGACCCACAACAAACAGCATACCCGAAAAAGCTCACAGAAGAAGAGGAAAGACCTCTCCAGCTCTCCTCTTCTCGTCTCGCCGGACGTCGATGCTGTGGCTCCGGAGCTCAAGTCTGCTCCTCCGATCGCTCTCCGACTCTTTGACCGGTAAAGTAGCTCCGATTACGCTCCCGTGACAGAGTTCCGCAGTAGAATTTTGATCGGTTCTCTTCATCGATTGCTCGCTGATTCTTCCTGCTTTATCTGCGCTGCTTTTCCGTTTCTTCTTTAGCTGGATTCTCTTGTCTGCTAGTTTCGCTTTTGCAGCGATATCGTCTATGCAGACAGAATTTGCACCGCTTGCTTACTTCACTAGTTGCGATTCGAGAATTGAACTCTAATAATGTTTCTTAAGTGGTTGCTTGTCGATCGTTACGCTTATCTGGCCTCATGATTCATGGCATGTCATTTTGTTCTGATTTTTATATTGTTGTATAGTTTTTGATGTAATAGCGCCTAAAAGTTGCAGTCATCGACTCATCGTTTGAGTTGATAGCAGTGTTGTTCATCTGCATCAAGATTTTATTTTTCGATTTGGTTAAGTTTTGCAGAGGTAGAAGATTTCTTGTGATTTGGTTGTTCGATTGAATAGAATTGCACTCCGTAAGGACAACTTTGAGCCGTATTAAATCATGAATGCTGTTTAGATGCTACTCCGGCAATGACGCATTCTAATTTTTTTGATCTTCTTGCTGATGCTCTGCAGTAGTTTTAGTTTTAGCAGTCCGTGAGAATTGAGGCTTAGGATTTTCATTTACTTTTAGTGCATGAAATTTATGTAATATGTTGGTCAATCTCAGTTTGATCCAGAATGGTTCTGCTGTTGTTGCGTTCTTTAATTCCGATTTGTGTATATGAATGCTGTATGCTTTTTAGTTGTACAACGTGAACTCCAACCCTGTTGATAGACTAGTAAATGTTTCTCGCAAAGGAATTCAGAGTTGAACTCAGCTAGATGATTTTTTTTTGTATCTAGTATACTTTCCTTGTGAAGTGCGTCAGAGTTGTATATTGATTCAGTTGTCCGCCATTTTTCTTTACTGGTTTGTTTTTTCATGTTGCAGTGTGGGCTGCGATGCCACAACTACCAATACTTCTAGCCAATTAGTGGAGAGAAGAAACAGTATGGGAGGTTGCTGCTGTTCCGCTAAAGGGGCTCAACTGACTGCTCCTGCTGGATATAATTACGTTAGTAAACTCCGTTCCTTTACTTTTTTCTGAATACTATAAGAATGCAAATTGACCGCAGGTTTTTTAGTTGCTATCAGCTAACATAGTGATTTTTTCATAGCTGTAATGCGAATACTGCAATAAACGGCTGATTTTTTTCTCAGTTGATATCATAGAGACCCAACTTTTTCCTCGGATGAGTTTGAAGCCTAAATATGCAAATGAAGTCATGAGCAATTCATGCATATGATCCGGAATCTCCGTGACCTATTCGTGCATGTGACAATGATTTATAAAATTCGATCATTCAAATTCTATGAGTGCATTAGAAAGAACTCCGTTGCCAGCAGCTTAAATTCAATTGTTGTTAAAACCATTAAGATACGAGTCTGTTTACCACTACTTCAGCTTTTAGTTACTGGAGAGCTTCAGAAACAACTCTACACTATAACCAACATCTTTCAAGTTAAACAATTGCACTGACATGGTGCAACTAAATGAATTTGTCATTCTCCTAAGTCTTAACTCGGTGGAAATTTGATTCTATCTACAGTGCTCAAGAACAATAGAGGAGCAAGTGCCTCTACCAGCCCATGATGGAATCCCCCTCATTCTCTCTTCTGGGCTTTTGGTTGATACAAATCTGGACACTTCTATTCCAGACACTTACAGGTCACCGCCTGCACCTGCGCCATATGACATAGTCTTAGGGCACCCTCAAAATCCACCAGGGGCTGACAAAGTCTCAGGCGACAAGAGTGATGCAGCAGCTAAAACAGGTGCTACTGAGGAAACTGCTGCTGGTGAAAAAACTGAAGATAGTTCAGTCAAGTGTGATGACTTGAGATTGCCAGACTGCAAAGAGCAATCTGATTTTGATATCGAAAATGAAAAGGAGTTGGAAAGCAATCCCTCAAAATCTCTAGAGCCTGTTATTATGTCTATAGAGGAGTGTCCGACCTGTCTAGAAGGTATTCGTGCCCTTTTCATCTATCTAACACTTACCCAGATTTATCACTTTCCCCAGTAACCTATGTGATTACATCCTGCTGCCCAGCTCTGATTGCTGTGTATGTGATTTCTCTCTTTAGAATGAAGATTATGCAGGGGTAATTACCTTCCTCTTCTTCTGTGCAGAGTATGATCTGGACAACCCAAAAGTCCTTACCAAATGCGAGCATCATTTTCATCTTGCATGCATACTCGAATGGCTTGAGAGAAGTGATACATGTCCCGTATGTGGCCAGGTCTGTAAATATTTTGACTGCACCTTTCAGAGCAAGGAGAAGGTATTATATCTGACATCATGTCACTCAAAGACTGCTTTCATATTTGATGTGATGCAGGAAATGGTGTTCGATCCCCCTATCAGTTAGCAGCAGCAATTGCGAATTATGTTGGACCCTGCAGCAGAAGTTCACTTCTGCAGCAGTTGAAATTATGTTTTTGCACATTCAAGATTGCGGTTCTGTTCCACTTCTCGTGACTAGATAGATATGTCCCCTGTGATCAATTTTGCCTATGGAGACTGAGTTTTCATCTCATATATTTGATTGGTTTAGTCTGAAAGGAGAAAAAGAATAAGAAATCATAGGCTCATTCTTCACCATTCACATGTGTTATATCTGGAATTCAAGGTTAGTCGCTCAAGGTCCTCAGTGTCAAAAAAAAAAAAAAAAAGGAGGAAATGTTATTCGGGCAGTTTAGTTTAGTGAATGCATCATCGCTCTCTTGTTGTGAGGTCTATAGCGCTTTCTTGTTCATCGGCCTTTATACCAAATCATAGATTTTTTTTTTTATTTTTTTTTTACTTACACCTTTTGGTAGTGTCCCTGTTCTTTTAGGGGTGATATGATCAGTGCAGTATATACTGAAAGGATTGGATTATTGTCAGATTATTTGTGGACAAAGATCAACACTTTCACATTAAAGCTTTTATCGAATCACGCGGAACATTCTCCTTTTCTCTCTCCCTTTTTTTTTTTTCCCTGTGGAAACATGGAATGTTCTCGTTCACTTTGTAACATATGCTACATGCCAATGATGGCATTATACCTAGAGTCCCTATGATACCTGAATTGCGATGTTACTCTGGACCCGAATCATCCGATCCTAGTCTGGGCAGCACAATCGGTGCAAGAATCACGGATCTAGCAAGTTTCGGCCCGAGCATGGGGTCACTAGCGCATTTGTTTCCGTTCTTCATGATGGGATGTTTTGACGTGTATTGGTAGGGGGTGAAATGGCCGTTGCTTTGCTTGGATCCAGCTAACTATGATTGAGGGGAGGACAAGTCCAAGAAAGTCACAAATATATATACTTTTGTTTTGTTGGCAATTGAAGCGAGTGCGCTGTAAGCAACTTTTGCCGATTTCACCTCCGGATTCCAGAGGCCTCGTCTCAACAAGTTGTGTTGGGTGGTGGGAGGCCTTGCCTGTCTTTGCCCCCTTTAACTTTCACCTTTCGGTGCCTGCCGCCACTCCTTTTGTTTTCTTTCCTGCCTTCCTAGAGAGCTCCTTTCCTTTTGTCATCGTAAGGTCGGTATTTTTGATTCCTCTACATTATCGAGGGATCCTGTACTCGGTACCACATGACCCGATTAGAGGCTCAGATTGAATCGATGTACTTCCATGTGATTGGACCTTAGAAACACTCCCATCGGCATAACAAGTTAATTATTATCATTATGCTTTTCAAGAATGGTCCGGCTTTCATAAGAGCGTGTCTCTGTGTGCGTTTTGTCCATGACCAAAGCCTTCGTCGAGGATTGGAGATGGAATAAATAAAGCAAACTATGTATAACCGGGTCTAGAGATTTGATTGCCGTCGTCCGACTAATTTTATTCAGTGGATTAAGGCTCAAGAAAAGCGGTGGAGAAACTTATGATATGATATTCTCCAATTGGAGACTAACTGGGGGAGGTAATAATAATCCCAAATGGACAATAGCCCACATCTCCAATTCCTAATTCCTATTCCTTGCCTCGCGGAGAGATTGCGTGCCGGGTGGGATCAGTTAACTATCATGATGACTCCGACAAGCCACTTTTTATTGCAATTTTTTGAATTAATAGACCGAAATGGAGCAAAAGAAAAACAGGTTATTGAGAGGGAAAAAAAAAAAAAACAAATGGAGCTGTATATATCTATTTTGTGCGAATGAGGAATCTCTGGTAATAGATTCTTTATTTTCGGTGCAGGACAAAGTCATATTCTTTCATCATTCCCAATTAGTCATGACACTAGTAATTAAAGAATAGTCCTACGTTTGTCATCTATTAGATCACCGATATATAATATAATATCATATGATAATACATGATATATATATATATATATATATATATATTAGAGGAATCACTGGAATATTTGATTCAGAATAAAAGTTTGGTCTGATGTTGAGGTAACAAGATTGCAATCCAAGAATTCTGATTTCCTAACGCCATTAACGAAGATCAATTGATTAGAAAAATTTATACGGTGACCCGACGGAGCACATGAGGGCGCCCACACCTATGTTATCTGTGGGACTGCGTACGGGGCCTAGATCGGTATATAATATAATCCATGCCGATGGACGTTCACGAGTAGTCCACATAATCCCTTCTATTGATGTTAAGAGTTCTCTCGATGTTGAATAGGATTGGGGGGAGGGAAGGCGTGGCACAATCATATGCCGGTAAGATTAAATTTTAAATATATTATTAATATGTATTAGGCTTTTATGACTTAATATATTTTGTGATTTGAGTGAAATATTTAAAACTCGTTTGATTTTGCAATTTGATTTTAAGATTTTAACTATAATTTTAACTCTACTCACTATACAACAAAACTCAACAATACAATTATTACTTTTTTCTCTTCAATTTTTTAACCATTTAATTTAATTTTTAATAATAAATTATCTCAATTATTCATTATTTTTTCATACTTTTTCTCATAATTCAACATCATAATCATTATAAATCAAAACTCAACTCAACTCAACTTTAAAATCAAACACACTATTAATATTTTATGAATTTGTAATTAATATCTTTTTGATGATAGTATATAAAAAAATAAAATTATAAGGATCTCTAACTCCGTCTATTTAAAATAGCATATGCCTCCATTCTGAAATTACGAGCTAAAAGATACTCTTAGTTTCGTTTCTGTTTCAAGTTCCTCGTGATACGTGGAATATCATCATATAAAATATAATCATTACGATGCCCCCTTCGCACATATTTTATGGCTGGCTGCATTGATTTCTACGCTCTTTTGCTTTGCATTGCACCGATCTTAAAACCCTCAATTATTTCCCTTTTTTCTCCCTTAAAATTTATTAAGGATTTATTTATCTAATTATTTATTTTAAGCAGTCGATTTCGAGAATCCGAACACGTCTTTTAGGAAATTCCTGCCCTGACGTCGGGTCAAGTCTCGATTATTGTTGATTAACGATGGCCAGCAGGTGAGAGCCCCCATTTGAGTCTAACCCCTAAATTCCACATTTTACCTTTTAAAAAACATTTATTTGAGGTTTCACGTGTGGGATTTCTACAATCCTTTCGGTTTCTACTGTTTACATTTTTCTTCTTTTTTTGGGCTAGAAAAGTTTCTTTTACAGTATGAAATATGGTATTCGGAAGCCCCATATGGTTCATATTAATTCAATTCGAGCTGTATTAGTTTATTTAGAGGGAAAGTCATCTCAATATAAATTTTCTCTGTTCACAAAATTCGAACTCAAAATCATACTTAAAGAGAATACGCGTCAAACCACTTGAACTAATTCACATGAATAGAAAAATTTCTTTTTCTCAAGTTAAATATAAAATATACACCCACGAGAAATGATGCGGTTAATTAACTTTGCCATAAGTATGTAGATTTGACTGCAGTGTAAAATGGATCCATTTTGTTTTCTCCGTACCCTCTACGATATAGTAGATCTTTCAGTATTAATATTTTTCAACCTTATGTGAATTTAATTTATTTTTTTTAACTATCTATCCGTTATGCTCTTATATCACAATCATCAATACTGTATATGAATTTAGGCTATATGTTTTATAACTTTAATACTTTTTTTTCTACAATATTATACAACAAATTCATTAAGTGGTATTATTACATGCATTTAGCTATATTCAAATTCTTTTTTAAATGAAAAGTTGAATGTGATCTCAAATCAGTGAAATCAGTCAGTAAAGTTTTTCTGAAAATTCAAATGGAAGGATACTTCATAAATAAGATAATATGGGCATGGCATATGCCAATAATCCCACAACAAATATGAGTGCGTATTTTAATTAAGGCCTAATATTATCGAAAACGTTTCTTTGCGACGTAAAAATTATTTTAGATCACATCCGAAGTGGATAATATGTCCTCTTGAAAATGCATTAATATGTTGAGCACCTTAGGCCAACCATCACGAGTCGACCTCATCAGTTGTGCTCTCGTCGAGAGTGAATTTAAGATCGTCATATCTTGGAGGTGGTCATGATGAGTACCTAGAATAATACATTGACTATGACCATTTTGGTGAGCTTATAAAATCTAAAAATTGTGTACTAGATCAACAGTATTTTTATATTCTAATAAACCGTTCACTGTAAAATTATTTTAGCAATGATTATAAATTTATTTAAGTGGGCGTATTATTATATGTAAGGTACATGTTAATCATCACGATCCGTAAGTCTATCTACTTTTTTTTTTTTGGCTGAATCATAAGTCTATCTACTTAGCCAGGTATCCACAATACTATAAACTTTTTTATTAATTTAATGTTGATGTAATCTCAATTAATTTAATAACCCGTTGGATGGATGCCGAAGTGGCAGGGATAAATTTCTGCACAATTAGGTGGATTTGTATATATAAATATGTATGTATGTATGTATGGTACCCCATGTATGTCTCATCTAATTTTGCAAACGACATTTCCAATTGTTGTCAAATTACTGATGAACATGCAACAACGTATTGGTTTCGCATAAGGTGATAATTTGGTAATTACGAAGGTATTTTCCATGTGTATTTGCTCTTTCAAATTCAATAATCATTTTATTGGCAAAAAAAATTAAAGTTTCCTTTTTCGGTGGTTAAGGCCACAAATCGACCCTAACTTCCATGTGACAAGTCCACAGGTTTGGACCAATAGACTTTTAATAGGCATGACTATGTGAATAGCTCCCATGGCCTACACTACAAGGATGCAAGAAAAATACTCCATTGTCGAAACATCACCGGTTCTATTTCAAATTCTACGTTGCACAATCTAGTCCCTCTTGATTTCAAATTCTACATCGAAAGATTTTTTAGCCTTTACAGAAATTTCACTTTATAACTTAATACACTGCGAAATACACAATATTATATTTTTGTTTCCCTGCCATACAATATTGCCTTTACAGGTATAGGCAAATATATTATTATTATTATTAGAATTAGAGTAAACTAACAATTTGCCCATTCAGAAATCGTTAATCTCAAGTAACTTTTTACATCGCCTTTAACCTTGGCTAATTAAACGTACATCTTATTGGCCCTTCCGCCAACTACCATTAAAAATTGAATGGAAAACATTAAAAAATCATTTTTGATTCATTTTATGATATTTCTTAATTCTTTAATAATGTATTATATTATTTAATCACAAAATTTTTTTAAAAAGTGAAATAAAAAGAAAACAAACATTTTCTTCTGCAAATGACTTGAGATTTGAGAGGGAGGAGGTGTGGGGAAAACCAACGATGGGGCAACAGTCACGCGCCAATCTTGCCTCTAACGTCCAACACCTCTGGTGAGCTCTCCTTGGGGGTAGTGGCCGGAGTAGGTGTCCCACCACGATCAGCCTCTCTCCTTCCCTCTATCCCCTTTTTTTTTTTTTGTCTCTCTCTCTCTCTCTCTCTCTCTCTAATTTTGAAACGAAGAGAGAGAGGGATAGGGCAGATCGGCGGTAGGGGCAAGCCTGCCGACAACCGCCCCCTCAAAAGCCTCCGACAAGGTCACTCAAGGGGCGTTTACCGACGTGGTTGCCCCCATTGCTGATTTGCCCCCTCCCTCCCTCTCTTCGTTTCAAAATCGAAGAGAGAAGGGGGGGGGGGTACTCCCTTTCTCTCTAGAACATTCGGGAAACACGGAAAAAAAAAGCCACAAGTTGGAACAAAGGAGGATGACAATGAAGCTTATCGATTGCTCTAGTAGCTCGCCTCTCTGTTTCACGCGAAGAGATGACCAAATTGTCACATGATGGAATTTGATTTTGTTGTTCTTTTCTGCTCGTTCTCTCTTACTCGTTATTCTTGCTTTTCTCATTTCCTGACCAGATTTTGCTTCCATGGGTGGGCTAGTGGAATGGCGAGGTAATCGCTTGTGTCTGAAGCCACAGAGGGGGACGGGGGGTTGGCTCTGTGAGCTTGAAGAAGACGAAAGCTCAACGACAAGCTGATGAAAAGCTCCGAAGATGGAAATGGTGGAAGTCTGTAGCTTCAGACACATTTCCAACCCAGGCGAGGTGAGCAGAGCTCTCATAATCCATCGGTGACCTTCCATGGGTAGGTTGGGGGAAGGGCTAAGGGTCAACTGGGAGCTCCAACTTTGATACATCCTCTGTTCTCATATGTTAATTTATTTTTAAATTTTCTTTTGCTAATATTGAATATTCAACAGTTCATTGCAATAGAGATGAAAATTCACTTGCTATGTTCCCGAGACTTCCTTCGTCGGAATCTGAAAAAATATGAGAGCTTTCTTCGCTAATTGACTATTTTTTTTTATTGGAGGTAGACAAAAGAAGAGAAAGAATAAAAAAAGAAAGAAATTATGTAAAGAGCAAATAAAAAATGACAAAAAAAATAAAAAGTTATATCACATGATTCCTTCAATTTTTTAATGGGAGGCTAACATAAGAGTTCCTAAGTTGTACTTTTAAATGGTTGAGAGTTGGGTTGATGTAAAGAATTACTCGAAATAAGAATCAATATAACATTAATTTTTTGATGAGCAATTTATTAATTTACACTTATTATTATTATAAATACTTATGATTATCACAAAAAGGTATTTATTACAAAATATACATTGTATAATTGTTAATTTTTTTTCCTTTTTTTGGATTTTTTTTTGGCTTGGAATACATTGTATAAGGTTGATGTTTTGGTAATCACAGAGATTAATTTCCCTTCATTCGTTTTCTTGTCTGAACAACTTTCGAGAATTGGGTCTCCCCAAAGTAAAGAAAAAAAATAAAGACGGTCACATTGCACATCTCCTCCTCCTCCTCCTCCTCCTTTCTCTTCGTCCTCCTTTGCAAGACATCTCTCTCTCTCTCTCTCTCTCTCTCTCTCTCTCTCTCTCTCTCTCTGAGCTTCTTGCAGAACTCCTCACCAAATCCAAGCTGAACAAACCCAACACGACCAGGAAGGGAAAGGGGGGAAAAGCAGGGAACGGAAACAACCATGTCTTCCCCAAGCAAGCGCCGGGAGATGGATTTAATGAAATTGTAATAATCCCTCTCTAATCTTCTTTTTCTCTGGGTGTAATTTGTTCAAATCTTCTTCTTCTTCTTCTTCTTTTGTTTGTGTTCTGAAAATTTTTGCTTTTTTCCTTGTCTCTCTTTTGATGGGTTTGACTGATGCGGTGGTGATAGGATGATGAGTGACTACAAAGTGGAGATGATCAATGATGGCATGCAGGAGTTCTATGTGGAGTTCCATGGACCCAAAGACAGTATGATTTCAGTACCACCCACCTCTGATTTTTTGGTTTCTTGTTCTGTTTTTGCTGATCTTGATCTGCTTCTAGTCAAAATCTTCCAAACCATTTCTGATTCTATGCATCCCAGCAGCGGGGTGTTTCAATTTGGTCTAGTTCTCCAGCTGATTGGTTTGAGCTTGAATTCATTTCTGGGCAATAAAGTTATCTTGTTATGTGCAGACTTTCTTTAGACAGCAAGTCTGTTTTAGCTGTACATATCCCCTGACTTGCCTAATCTACCCTTATGAGCTGCAAAGTTTTCATATTTACAAGTTTTCCCTGATTGAATAAGTTGAAGATTTTAACCCTTCTTTTGTTAGTCTTTGGGTTTGATTTGAGTTTCTTCTTTTGCCAGGTCCTTATCAGGGAGGCTTGTGGAGGATAAGGGTGGAGCTCCCTGATGCTTACCCCTACAAATCCCCTTCCATTGGATTTGTCAACAAAATCTATCACCCAAATGTAGATGAGATGTAAGTTGTTGCCTGTGTTTCTTGAAGTTTTAGTCTTGCCAAGTTACTTTTGTTTGATCTTTATCAATTCGGTGCTTGCTCGGAATTACAGGTCAGGTTCGGTCTGTCTTGATGTTATCAACCAAACCTGGAGCCCTATGTTCGGTATAAACACTAACGCCCCGTTTGGATTCAAAGAATCCTGATTTTAACTTTAACTTTAACTCAACACACTACACAACAAAAATACACATTTCCCAATTTAAAAATTTTAACTTTAACTCAACACACTACACAACAAAAACACACATTTCCCAAGTCAAATTTATAATCATATCTCATTTGTCATTTTCCACAATCAAAATCAAAATCAAAATCAAAGTAACTTTAACTCTGAATCCAAACGGCCCTAGCTTTTTCTCATCCATTTCTCAAGTGTGTATCTCCCCCGTAAAATTCTCTTGTATGTTCCAGATTTGGTGAACGTGTTTGAAGTGTTTCTCCCTCAGCTTCTGCTGTACCCGAATCCATCTGATCCATTAAATGGCGAAGCTGCTGCGCTCATGATGCGTGACAAAGCCGCTTATGAACAAAGAGTCAAAGGTATTTGTCCCCCTTTAATCTTCTAGAGATGATTTACATTTTATTCTCTGCTTCTGTTCTACTTGTTTCTACTATACTTAATATCCAAGTCTAGTTAGGATGAGGAAACATAAGAAATGTACTTCTTGACTCTAGTGTTGTTGAAATGGAACTCTGGGAGGTATTGAATAATGAATAGTAGTGATTTATTGAATTGTTTTGCATAAGCTATTTACTGATATCTAAGATCTTAAGTTACTGATATCTACGATCTTAAGTTTTGTGTCGATCCATTCCCTATTGTTGTTGAAGATCAAAAGCAAAATAATGGCTAGTGAAGCAGGTCATTTAAAACAAACAAGTTTTAGTATAGACCTAAGAGGTATTTTATCTGCTTCATACTTCTACAACTTTGCTTGGAATGCCTAATATGCTCATACAGTAGCTATGTCATTTAAAAAAGAAGAGGTGGGGGGTGGTGGCGTGTGTTTTCGAGGGAGGGTGTGAGGGAAAGCCATTTCTAGCCATAACGAATCCTCTATGTGATAGCTATCATTGGGTACATTCTCTCTCTTTCTTCTACTTAATATTATGCACTTCTTACTTAAAGACATCGCATATGGAACAGTTTTATTAAATAGGTGTATGTGACTTGTTTTATCCAAAATAATTTTAATGCAACCTTTATGGGTTGATAGAGTTCATTGTTTTGCTTGGTGGAGTTTGAATACATCGCATACAATTTATTCCTTGAGATTTGGTGTTATGAATGCTAGAATGCTGTAGATTTGGTGTTATGAATGCTAGAATGCATTGTTTGTTCGCTGGGCGGTGTTTTTTTCATATTCTCTCTCTCTCTCTTTTTATTTTTTATTTTTTATTTTTAATCTTGGTCTCATTGGGTTTCAGCTTGAAAGAGCTTGTTACACCAATCCAATGTGGTGTTTTTATTGGCATAGACTCTCATTTTCTCAATGTGGTGTTTTTATTGGCATAGACTCTCATTTTCTCAATGTGGTGCAAGTAAACTCATCAAAAAAAAAAAAAAAAGGGGTCCAAGTAAAAGAAGTATCCTTGGAAGGCCTAAGGACTCTTCTTTGTGTACTTAATTTGCACTCATACAATGTGGCTCATGCTATTTATCTACCCCTCCAATGGTCTTTTAACAGAGTACTGCCAGAAATATGCAAAACCAGAAGACATCGGGGCTGCCACAGAAGAGAAATCGAGTGATGAGGAGCTGAGCGACGAAGAGGACTATGCGTCCAGCGACGAGGCGGTGCCGGGCCATCCTGACCCATAGGGGCACTAGCGTGATTGTATCCGGATCTGATGATCACCATTAGTAGGGAAAAAAAAGAAGAAGAAATTGTTGTTCTCTGTACATGATGATACTCTTTGCTCTTGGAAAAAGAAAAAGAAAAAAATGAAAGGGGTCTACGTGGGAGAATTCCACCGATCCTTTTCATCTCACTGGCTATTTTTCATCTTCCATGGAACCTCTGCTGCTGTTGTAAATTATAATTGTCTGTCTATTTGGATGACGCTTCAAGAAGTTTATTCATTCACTGCTGTTGGGTCTGGTCTGGAGAAGAGTTCATTTTCTTTGCTCTTTTTCTGGTGGCCAAGTAGGATGGGTTTAGTCAATGCGCGATAATTTTGGGCATGGACATGAGACAGCTAATCGTTCAGATATTGACATGGGGTTCAGGATGTTGTAGAAGAGAATCATGATTAGATCTAAAGCTTTGTTGAAGATTGCTCATAATCGAGCTGAATTTAAATAGCGTAGCTGAATGAAAATGTGCGAAAGTTGGGGCAAAAGCAAATGCGATTTGTTCTCCTCTCGTTCCTGTAATTGTTCTTACGATCAATAGAAGTCGTTATTCCACGTACACAATGCATTCGAGTCCTTGCAAGTTTCCCGTTCGTAATAATCATCTAGTCAGAAAACGGATATCAAGCAGTCTCGACTCAATAGATTTAGTGACTCATGGGGTTGTTAAGGTACATGGCACCCCCTTCTAAGCACCGGGAGTGGCTGCTGGAAAATGAAACCAGCGAAAGCACTTGATGGTCCATTATTGGCAATCTCTCTATATCAATCACGGTCAGGTTATACGGGTGATTTTCATCGCGAATTTGTAGACCGCTTTCGTCCCTCTCAAGAGAGTGCCGGAAACATCATTCTTCACAGTTCAGTAAGCAACATCCAATTCCAATATTCCTTCCGTTTTAGCTTCTCTCCATGCACCTCTTGGAAGTTGGAACAAAGGGAATAACAAGCAAACGCAGATATGATATCAGGGAGCAGGAGACATCGCATGCAAATGGCCCCTATAGCTCAGTGGTAGAGCGTCAGTCTTGTAAACTGAAGGTCCGTAGTTCGATCCTGCGTGGGGGCATTTTCCTTTTCTAACGCTTTTCTCTCTCTTTTTTTTTTTTTCGGTGTACAACCTGGTATCCAGAAGCTTAATGAACTCTCAACTAATTCAGTGGAGTCGGATCGGCCTATTAAAGGATAAATTATTTTTTTTCCCTTTCTAGCCCTCGATAAAATTCTAGTGGTCGTAGTTCATCCCGTAAACCATTCCAGTTTCAGTTACCTTATTGACTGAGCATTTTCTATTGGGTAAGACCATCCAATAAATTAGAATTGGGCCACCGAGTTATTAAGATCGCCTAATCTATGATACTCAAAACCCATTTATTGGCGGGCCTGCACACCCAAATGGAATTTGATTTGATCTCCTAGTCATTGCTCCGTAAAAATGCCCTCTCGAACAGGAACGAACGAATGTTGGATTTGGATCGAGGGGCCAAGGTCCTGAGGAAAGCATGCATAGGAATATAAATTTTTCGATTTAAGGGGAATGATTAGCTCTAATTTTTTTTTTAAAAAAATGTAAACTTCCTTTTTAAAGCGACAAAATTTCAGAGGGAGACGTACGATTGCTTCTCCTCAGTCCATCTCGGTCCAACCTGAGAGTTTCCTATCTCTGATATGAAATTTATGGAATCGTAATCGCAAGACAAGAGGATAATGTATGTTAGGGTCACCCAGCAGCCTTTCAGGGGGCTTAGGACTTTAACCCCGCCGATGGCTTCTCTAGTTGGTCGTGTTGGGTCAACGAAATTGCTTGTAATTTTAGTTAGGGATATAGAAAACGAACCATATCTCGAAGGTAAAAAGATAGAAAATATCTCTCATAAAGGAAAAGACATCACGTCTTGAGAGGATATCTCAGGGCCAAACAAAATTGACTTTTTTTTTATCTCTAACTTTATTACGTTTATAATATAAATTGGACGATGAGGATGTGGATGGACGGAAGAAGTCCAACTCATTGGTACGTATTTCACCTTCACGTGCCATATATGTATAATTGGTGGCCTAACTTCTACCCTTATTCTCTCCCGTTTCTCTTCCCTTTCCTTCCCTCCGCTCGCTACGTGCAAGCAGTTCAATCGTTTTTTGGAAGGATAAACCGAAAGTTCCTTTTTCCGGAAGTAAAAAAGCGCGATATAAATATAAGAGGGATGATCAACCGAAAAGACAACTTTAATTTTTCAGTTAGTCTTTAATCATCGGTCTGGTTACACATAATGAGTTGGTCAATGGAAGGCTTTACAATCAAAATCACAACCCTATAAAAGTGGTTAACATCATATATATATATATATCGGGCAAAGCTTAAAAGGGGTTGTTATAATGAAGGGGGCTTTCTTGAAACCTGCATATCATCAATAGATTTTCTTTCCTCTTCTGCTCTTTTGACTAGATAATTTCTTTCTTTCTTTTTACAATGTTGGATTAAAAGATTCTTTTTTTTTTTTACATGAAATAATGGGGAGTATAAATTAAATTAATGACGTGCCGACTGAGTGAATTATTATGGAGTTAGGCCTTTTTCAGCATATGGACTTTCAATCATATTCCCCTTTCATCTTTTCAGTCAACCACCACTCAATAGAAACACATGGCGAGTGATTCCCCCAGAAACACGACTTTTCTTTTTCAGCATATAGACTATGATTCCCCCACTTAATTCAGCTGGCAAGTCGGGATCGGAATTACGATTTCGAATTACGGCTTCATATCTGTTTTATTCGAAGTGAAATTTTCACTTATTCCCTCTGTCTTTGCCTGGCGAATAAACCGTATTTCTCCAATCTCGTAATATTCAATTCGACTTTTCCTTATATCCGCTTTTGTTTGTGAATTTTAATAGATCTACTTAACATTCCAGAAAAAAGAAAAAAGAAAAAGAAAAAAGAAAAAGACTTTTCTAAGCAATCTTTCTGGAAAACATCCTATCAAATGCTTGGTTTGCTATTTGGGGTGGGCCCACAGATTAAAAAAGTCTAATACATTTCGAATTGGAGGAGACAATATATATATATATATATATATATATATATATATATGCAAATGTATAGATGGGTTGAATCATTAGTTCATTCATGTCATAATTGTAGAAGAGCTTTTTAAATGGTCAAGTTTAGATTGGGGCCACGAGACTTGGAATGCAATGGGGGCTTCATCTGAGGATGTTGGATATCATCATCACAATTGCAGCCCTTTTAATTTTCTTTTGTAATTTATAGCATCTATTTCCTTCCCGCTGAAATTTACATGATCATAGTCTATAAATAAAAAAAAATGCCGCGTCAAGGTGAACCTATCATTTAAGCTAGTCATCCCTAGTTCTCTCCCTTTCGCGCTTTTGGTGCCACCTAATACTATTTTCTAATTTTAATTTACTCTTTTGTCTGAAATTACAATTAGCAAAAGCATCATTACTAATTTACCAAAATGTGGTTTTTCTGATAGTAATTTCGGATGGTATATACATATACATATAACATTATATCAAGAGAGCCAGTCAATAAACCGTTCATTACACGACATTGATTGAATAAAATTATGCATAATTTTGATATAGGTAAAATTATGCATAATTGATATATCAATTATGCATTAGTTAGGCTTTAATTTATTGTTTTATATAAGTAAAAAAAATACATGTAATATTCATAGTTATTTAAGAGTTTTGAATGTTTACGCTTGATAAGTCATAATAATTCGATTTCTCGAAAGTACAATTTTGATAATCTAATGAACACAAATGTAAAATACAATTGCCTAGGTAACCGGAAATCGAAATATCTAAACTTTTTTAAACCTGAATATAAAAGTTTAATCTTTTAACATGGGTTCTGTTTCATTTATTATAAGGTAAGCCATATAAATTGTATCTTGGGGATAATGTAAAACATGACGTATTTATCAATATTGTAGTAACGAAATGGAAAGAACATGATTACAAGTTAAAAGGGGAAAAAAAATCTCAATGGAATATGTATGATCAAAATTTTGCGTGAATCATTCACTTGCCTTCAAATATAAACAACTAAACACCTTATACTAGCAACTTGAATATCTGTTTTTTTACCAATCATATTAAAGAATTTCCAATATATACCTATGTTTGTATAAAATTAAAACAAAAAAAATGCATTTCATTGCATACTTATAGAATAAGGTTATGTAATAATGAAATAATGAATAAAGAATGAAAAATTGTTAAAGCATTTGTAAAAATAAATTCCTTTGTAAGCAAAAATAAATGCAGAATCTAAACGTGCAATATTTTAATAAATGATTTTTTTTTATTTCAAAAAGCAACTCATGTCAAAATCTTGTGCAATACATAAGTTTATACTATTGGAAATTATCTTTTTGACTGTAATAAAGCTAATTTAGAATTTCATTCAAAAGCCATCTTTCAAAAATGGACATCTTTTGGATGCCCAACAATTATAGACCATCGACAAGGGATTTCCCATGTGCGATACTTGTGGGAAATAATTAAAGATCAATATCCCAAACCACATTTGGAGAAGGATGTGTTTTACTCATGATTAAATAAAGTGGAATAATATTTATAAATTGGCATGGTCTCGTATGCATATTTTCTGTATTTACAGGCTACCTTTAAAAAAAATATATTTGGAAAATAGTAAATATCAGTTATCAATCTATGCAGTTTGAAGGTAGCCCACAAAATTTATAAAGGTTCTTCCGGGTTATTTCATTTCATACAAAATGGTCACCTAAATGAAAGACCTAACCTAGGATAAGTTCCATCAAGTTGGTTGAGGAAGGGGGAAGGAAGATAAGGAGAGGCCAAAAAGGAGAAAAAGGAGAGAGAGAAGATGGACCAACCGTGCAAGTTATGTCGAGTTAATAGAGAAAAGAATTACCATGGGAAAAAGAGGACTTAGCATAGCGAAATACGTCCACGTTCGAGAAGAAGTGGTTTTAGATTCGATTTCACATCCAAAAAGAAGTGGTTTTAGATTTGATTTCCATCTGATTTTAAAGGGACTAACAATTTGACTTTATTTAATTATTTATTTATTCATATTAAATTTATGGGTCTTTTTTAAAAATAAATGAAAGAGATATTTTCTTGACGTAACTCTACTGCAGTGGGGGCCCACAGGAGCGACGCTCCCTCCCAGACGGAAATGGAGCTTTAGCCTAGAAAGTGGATGTGCACACGTGCACATACATTTGACAAAACCCCCTCCTCCGAGGGGAAAATAAATTTTATCTAATTATTATATTTTGATTTTTATCATCATTAATTGAAAAGAAAAATCGGAAGTGCAATTAACCCGACCCATTGCATTAATTAAACCTGTGGCTGTGTTTGGAACATAGCATCTGGATTTCCAAAATTGCCCCTTTAGCTAACCCATCCGTATCCTAACCTTTGCCCCCTCAAATTTTGGTGTTTTAGGATAATCGACCCAAGTTATGTCACATTCCACAAGATGATCGCCAATGCTTGCAAATAGTGAATTCGTGTTATATTGGAGAATATGCAAAATCAGATAATTATAATAGCAACTGCAAATTTCTTTCCTTGATCTATTGTAACTCTTTTTTATATTTTATCGAAAAATCGCTGCTACTTATTTGTTAAGAGAAATTATCAAATGGTTATTCTTCATAGTAATATAGTGATGACGAACAATATTATTACAATTATATGACAATTTTACTCATGCCATTAACAATTATTCGCCTGTTTAGTATGATCTAATTAATATTTTTGAAGTATTAATTTGATACATGAGGTTTTACTTTGTCATCATCTTAGTACATCGGGAAAATTTGCCATCAACATGATATGTCAAATCCTATTTCGTCCTTCAAAATGACTAGTCGTCAAGGAAATTTCATGTGGCGTTTTACGTGGCTTAACGGCGTAAAAAATTAATAAAAAATTCAATGGACTCAAAATGGCATAGTATTGATTTTTAAAAAAATATATATATTTTTAAATATCCTAAAGAAAAAGGAAAAGAAAGGGGGAGCACCGGTGGGGATTCCTCTATCGATCACATTTCCCAAGTCGTTTTGGGTCTAATGGATTTTTTATTAATTATTCTGACATCGTTAGGCCACGTAGGATGTCACATAAAATTTTCATTAGTCATTTTCAATGTCGAACCATTGGGACAGATGGATGTGAACTTCACGTACCATATTGGTGGCAAATTTTTTTGGAATACCAAAATGACCACGAGATAAAATTTCATGTCAAATTCATAGTTTTCTCTCACATCATAAGGAGAGATGAGATCATCAAAGATTTCTCATCAAGAGGATTTAGTTTTGCCAAAGAGACTACAAATGCAATATCAGGAAAAAAGAATTTATGATCCATAAATTTCATTATTCATGGCCCGTCATTCGTTTATTGCAATTTTATTAGCCTTCGCGATCACGCTCCTTAAAGGTGTCTAACTCGATTCCCCCAGGTCGATAGGTTCATGTTGCAATCCGTAACCACGAGGGATAAATAGGTAAATTGATTAATATAATTCAATAAATCAAGGACTTAAACCCAAAGTCCGGGTCGTCGGTAATAGAATGGGAAATTCGCCATTGCCGTGTTTGACCTCAAGAGCGTTACTTACACAAATATAATACACACTACCGATACAGAGATCACATACTTACCCCCCACCCTCAACCTCAATATATAAAACAGTGTGATGGCGAAGTCTCACTGATAAATTTCAGATTTTGATCTTCATTTCGACTGAATTTCGGATCACAACTCCGCCGAATTTCTGCCTTTTCCGTCGAGAGAATCGGCCCTTTTTGGCGGTGAAATTCCCCTGCAGGGTGGATTTTTTCCCGGACAAAGCTTCGCTGAGATGAGGAACGCGAGGCGTGGTGGAGGAGGAGGAGGAGGAGGAGATTCGAGAGCTGCCGGCGTGAACAACGCCGCCCTGGAGACTATAAGCGCTGCCGCCACAGCAATCGCCGCCGTGGAGAATCGTGCTCCCCAAGCTACTTCAGTTCAGGTGAGATTTTCAGATGGTCCGATTAGTGCGTGTTGGATTGATGAACTGGTTTGGTTCGAATCGGGAGAGAGCTGGAGATCCGTGATTGTGCTCTGCTGATTGATTCATGACTGTTCCTGTTTGTTCATCGACCTTGTTGACTGAGTCCGATCGAGGTGCCAACGGTGGAAAATGATCTCGCGGATTTTCTCCTGCTTTGCTTCCTGTCGGCCGATGCCAAAGCAAACTTTGCTTCGTTAATATTAGAAAGTATTATACTGGGAAGAGACGATGTATGATGTATCCCTGTGCTTGCCAATAGCTTTAATAGTGTAGGAATATGCTCTGCAGTGAAAATCTAGATTGGAAAATTAACTATTTTTCATTTGCTATTCCATTTTCTTTGATCTTGCCTGCGCTGAATCAGTTAGACTCGGCACTCCGTTGATGTGATAACTGCGGTAGCCTGAGCGTATTTAGTGAAAATTTGGAATTGCGTAATATGTCTGTTCAACTTTTGTGAATGAAAATATATCTATCCATAGCCTAGGGAATGTATTGAAGTTCGGAATCTGTGTGCATCTTTTCATTCTTTAATTTCATTGGTGTGCAGAAAAGGCGTTGGGGTGGATGCTGGAGCTCGTACTGGTGCTTCGGGTCTCACAATAACCGGAAGCGAATCGGACATGCCATTTTAGGTCCTGAATCGTCTAATCCGCCAGCTGATGTTCAGAGTCATACCCAGACTACAGCTATAGTGCTCCCATTTGTCGCACCACCCTCTTCTCCTGCATCTTTCTTTCAATCAGAGCCTCCTTCAGTAACACAATCTCCGAGTGGTTTGTTGTCCTTGAACTCTGTCTCTGCTAGCATGTACTCACCTAGGGGGCCTCACTCAATATTCGCCATAGGCCCTTACGCCAATGAAACCCAGTTAGTCTCCCCACCTGTTTTCTCTGCCTTCACAACTGAGCCATCGACTGCCCCCTTCACTCCTCCCCCTGAGTCTGTCCACATGACTACGCCTTCATCGCCGGAGGTTCCTTTTGCTCAGCTTTTAGACCCAAACCCAAGGAACGGCAATGGATTTCTTGGATTTCCTTTCTGTCAATATGAGTTCCCATTCTATCAACTCTCTCCCGGAAGCCCAATGGGTCACCTGATCTCCCCTGGTTCTGGTTTCTCAGTTTCAGGCACTTCATCCCCTTTTGCGGGCTGTGAGTTGCCTGCAATTCCACCTAACTTCCTCGACTTTCTAGCAAACAAAACTCCCAAGCTCTTGGAACTGGAGAACCAGTCAGCACATGAATGGGGTTCAAGGCCGGATTCTGGTTCTTTGACTCCTGATGCCGCAAGGCCTCAGTCTCGGGATGGATCTCTTCGGGATGCCAAGGTTGCCCCATACCCCGAGTTACATGAGGAATGCCGAAATGATGATGCTATGGTTGGTAACCAGAAAGAGTCACTCGAGCTGCCAGCAGAAGAGGTTGAAAGATGCGCTGAAGCTGAGGCGATTGCTTTGGCAAAGGAGGTCACCAAAGAAGAAAGTAAATGCGCTGAATCAGAAATATCCACTTGTACGGGAGGTGAAGCTCCTACAGATCACGAGAAGATACGGCAGCATCGGAGGTACCGGTCGATCACTCTAGGATCTTCGAGAGATTTCAACTTTGACAACACCGATGAACAAGATGCTACGAGCAAGCCCAAGACTGGGTCGGCTTCATGCACTGGGGAGAAGGTGCTCGAGGAGGAGAATGGACCCACCAAGAATTGGTCCTTCTTCCCCGCGATACACTCCGGTGTCAGCTAAGTGGTATGTTTTGGCTTCCACAGAGTTTTGTGGATAGTAGTATTATAGAAGTTTCTCGGATTGAATCGAATCTAACCAACAACCCCCCGACCTAACACTAGAAATTGCTCGAGGAATACCGACTTATTTGCTCAAGAAACAGGTCCAACACCATGACTGTTTTGACAGGACTGCGAGGGAATAATTTGCCATTTTTGTGAAGTTAAGGCAGGTAGGCAAGTTAGCAGATGGTCTAATTAGCAATATCGATTTGCTCGGCCACAAATCCATTCGATAGTGTACATAAATAATGGCTTCAATAATGTGATTGTGATGCCCAGATAATTTTATCAGGTATTCTTTCCTTCTCTTTCTTTTCCTTTTCCATGTATTGCAGAATGGAAGATCAGGTTGATTTTACCTTTTGGATTTTAAATCAGTTCTATATGTTTCTTTCTTACATACCACTGTATGATCTGTCTCTCACTCTACTTCCGACAAGCGGGAAAAAGATGGCAATTTAAATCATACCACTGGAATGTTATGTTAGCACGAAACCTCGCACTTTGACTAATCTCGCTGCGATTACATGCTAGCACCATGTGAGCAATCAACTAATTCAAATTCTCCCACTAGCGATAATCGAAGTTTGGATTTCAGTGTCCGATAGGTTCGAGTTACTGAGCAAGCTGAAACTAAAAACAGTAACTTATAAGGCCACAAAAAAGACCCGACGGTAGACAATCTAGAAGACGAGCGGTTTTATTTTAAACGAACATTTTGGTGTTGGGCTTTAGCGGAGACCGCGCTGGAGAGAACACCTCACGCCTTAGCCATCTGGTCTTCACATCGGACGGCTCAGATCGACTGTTCAGTTGACCATAAACCAAACCCATAGAAACGCAACAGGGCCGTAGGCTGCTCTTCTCGGCTTAGGCCTTCAAATCGTTGCGTTCTTCTTGTGATGAACTTCGTCTATTTGGGCGAGCTCGTGATCGCCATCCTTCTCCATCTCTGAGCTGCTCCAGCTTTAGATTGTTGGCTTCGATTCGCTCCCCAAAACCGGAAGATCCATTCCTCGGGGGGCCAGACAGAGATGCCGCCGTTCTCCTGCTCCCTTCCGGCCCCAAATGGGTTCCCGCAATCGAAGCCAGAATCCTCGAACGTCGTCACCGTCGACGTGGGCGGCCAGGTTTTCCAGACCTCCAGGCAGACCCTTGCCCTCGCCGGCCCCGAATCCCTCCTCTCTCAGATGGCCTCCGAGCCGGCCTCCGGTGGGGAGCTTCCCGCCCGTTTCATCGACCGCGACCCGGAGTTGTTCTCCGTCCTCCTCTCCCTCCTCCGGACGGGCAATCTCCCCTCCAAAGCCAAGGCTTTTGACCTGCAACATTTGATCTCCGAGTCCCAGTACTACGGGATTGAATCCATGTTGATGAGTTCCCTCTCGAACCCGTCTCAATTCGACGCCTTCAGCCTCGAGAAATCATTCGTCCTACCGCTGAATGGCCGCGATTCGCCTTCCGCTATCGCCACTACGCCCTGCGGGTCCCTCCATGTCGCCCATGGCAGCAAAATCACCTCATTTGATTGGTCCCTCGGGAAGAAGTCGACGATCCTCACCCAATTGACGGCAGTCGATTCAATGCTGGCGATCTCGCCAGCTCTTGCTGCTGCGGGGGCGACTGACTTCTCGGGTCTGCAAATTCTTGATCTCGAAAAGGGGCATGTGAGAAAGACCCTGAATTGGGAGAATGCCACCAGGTCTAGTTCCACTGTTCAGGCAATTGGTTCTTCGCCCGATTACTTGTTCACTAGCTTCGAATCGGGTAGAAGAAACTCAAATTCAATCATGGCGTATGATTTGGAGTTCTTCAAGCCTGTCGTAGAGATTGCCCGTCACGAGATATTTGGAGCCGAGCTTTATTCTGCCATACCTGCGAAGAAGCTAAAGTGGGTCTCCGGCTATAACCTGTTGATGGCCTCGGGCTCCCACAGTGGGCCGTCGGGGGTGTTAGGTAACATTAAATTTTGGGATATTAGGTCGGGTAGTGCAGCTTGGGAGCTGAAGGATGGAACCGATTGCTTCTCTGATGTTACGGTGTCTGATAACTTATCGGCTATCTTCAAAGTCGGTCTCAATTCAGGCGAGGTGTTCTTTGCAGATTTTAGGTACCTGGGTGGCGGGAATTCGTGGGTTTGTCTCCAAGATTGCCCGAAACTGATAAATGGGAAGAAGGAAGGTGCAGCGTGTAGAATTCATAGCCATGGGAACCAAGTGTTCTGCAGTAAAGGTGGGGATATAGAAGTGTGGTCCGAGGTCGTGATGAGCTCTTTGAAGGGGAGCTTTGATGGGTTGCCTGAACGAGTTTTCAGGAGGAATTCTGTGGGGAGAGTTAAGGATATGGGAGGAGATAGGATTACAAATTTGGCTTTTGGGGGGAACAAGATGTTCGTCACAAGGAAGAATCAGCAATCGGTCGAGGTTTGGCAGAGTTCCGTGCGAGCATTCTGATGATTCCTTAGGATGTCGCGTGATTTTTGTAGCTTAGGTTTTGCTGAGATTCTTTTGTAAATGAGATCACATTGCTTGTGCCATCCAATACTAGCGCTGCAGAAGACCGCGATACAGTGCATGGTTTATGAACAAGAGCTGTACCCAACCGGAAAGCTTCTCGCTTTTGTAAGATATATGTATACCCTTGAATATATTTGATATTGAAAATGTTTCAGTTGTCTTAGTTCTTTACCATTTGAAATCATCATTTCTTCTTGTGGAATCACTGTGTTCTGCCATTACGGCATGGTGTTTATGATTAATGGTGGTTCTGAGCTTCTGATGGATCTTATATTACGAATCGTTGTGAAGGAGCCTTTTGAGTTATCTCGTGATTGAAGTTTCACTTGTAGCTCTGCTGTCGATTCTGTTTTGGTAATTTGAAACGATGTGATTGGCAAAGTTTTGCTGAGGATGATGCCCCATTAGAATATTTTCTTCTCTAGAAGACTGCGTGTTTACAATTTGCAGCACTTATCCTACAATTGATATTTATATAGTCTTTTGGATACTTCTGTTTATAATCTTAGAAGTTTTGGAGAGAGGAGATGGCACGAAACGGCAAAAAAGATTATTTGCTTGAAATCTGCAGAATTTGCAACAATTTACACCATATTCAATATGAGAAGATTGCAATAAAGAATCTGAAAATAGATCCTGAATTAAGAAACAAGACGGAGTAGCGCATAGCAGCGGGAAGATATCAGGAAGTTCAGTCCCTGGACTTGAATGGAATGGCTCTGATGATAACCTGGTGGTACACAGCAGCAAGTGCAGCACCAACGAAGGGTCCCACCCAGAAGATCCACTGCAAAAACAAAGGAACTGAATGAGCAAGAATTGATGGGGAAATCTTTGGACAGCCAGCTCATAGTAGAATGGTATCGACAAGATTTTTTTGAAATGGGAGGCTTACATGGTCGTTCCATGCACGGCTCTTGTTAAAGATGATGGCGGCGCCAAGGCTCCTAGCTGGGTTGATGCCGGTTCCGGTGATTGGGATGGTGGCCAAGTGGACCAAGAACACCGCAAACCCAATTGGAAGAGGAGCCAAAATCTGCAGCATCATTGAACCCGGAAAAGTTGAAATCAGATGTCGGAAAACTATGAGCATTCTTTCTCTAATCATATTCAGCTAACCAAACTGCAGAAAGAGCTGCATCTGACATGAATCCCAATGTTAATCGGATAAACTGTCGATGTTATATGTGTGTGTCTATTTATATGGACATGTTAATGGCTAAAGTAATGTGCTTACCCTGCATGAGAATTGACAAGGACGGCAATAAGTTTCAGTGAGGACACTTACAGGGACGTGAGGGTCTCTGGCACTCCTCTTAGCGTCTACGGCAGAGAAGACGGTGTAGACAAGGACGAAGGTGCCAACGATCTCAGCGCCTAGGCCATCACCTTTTGTATACCCATGGTTCACCACGTTGGTCCCACCTCCAAGCAACTCGTATTGAGAGGAGCCCTGGAGCCCCTTCACCATACCAGCCCCACATATGGCACCAAGGCACTGCATGACCATGTAGAACACAGCCCGTGTCAGGGACAGCTTCCTCGCCAGGAATAGCCCGAATGTAACTGCCGGGTTTATGTATCCTCCTGTGGAAAGGACAAGCAGAAGAAGAAAACCAATCAATGTCTCATCAGAAAAGAGAATAATCAATCAGAGCCGACTATTTCTGCCGTTTGCGCTCACCTGAGATACCAGCGGTGCAGTAGACGAGGGCGAAGATCATTCCCCCGAAGGCCCAGGCAATACCCTGAATGCCCATTGTGGCACACTTGGAACTAGATTTGGAGACCCCTATGACGGTGAGGATGGTGACGTAGAGGAACAAGAAGGTGGCCATGAACTCGGCAATCCCGGCTCTGTAGAACGACCACGAGGTCAGCTCCTCAGGCTCAAACAGCGGTTCTGGTGGCAGCTCCCTGTAGTCCTTGTCCGTCTTTGCAGATGTCCCGACAGGCTGCCTCTCCGGGAACTTGTTGGCCCCAACGCGGACATCCTCTTCCCTGCCCTCCATATCCCGACTAGCTAAACGGCAAGGACAGAACTCAAACAAGAAGTCGAGTGTTGATGGAAGCAGACAGAGGAGAGGTTTGCTATTGCTTTAGTTTGCTATGAGGAAGAGTGAGCTTACCAGCTCCTGCCTTTTATAGATGGAAAATTAGAGTTGGTTCTCGGGCATTACTTTCTAACAGTTCAAACTGTCTTGACGCATCCTCAATCATTCTTTACAATCATTAACAGTTCGAGCCCGTAGGCTTACCGAACAGAAGTGATACAATGAGAATTCATATTCATGTGAAATTCATCTTTGTACGTCATATATTATCGTGTTTAAATCGAACTGAGATAGTGTAATAATTTCAAATAGTTCCCCATTATATTCTGTCTTACTTCATTCTCTATAGTTTCCGCAGAATTCTGATATTCCCACCGAACAAGATTAATTTTTTCCCTATGGCAAATACAAATCCTTTATGTGTTTCCATTAAACAATTTGGTGTGGCTTCATTTCTTAATAGGCACAACCGTATAAAATTGTTTTAGTGGCCACAATGAGGGCAATATTATATGCATAAGCTATATATATCTATGTATTATATACACGAATATACTTACAAGTAATGAAGAAGATACGATTGCTTGTACAATAGACAGACGAGTATTTGCTTATGTATAATAATAGGTTTTCTTCTTATCCTCTACAGAGTGTCTATTCCAAATTACAATTTCCTTCCTTTTTCAGCGTATAAATTAGAAAAGAAAACGAATATTTATGCATCTTGTGATTAGCTGAGTTTGTGCCATCTCTTGCGTCCATCTTCACGTAATCTCAACAAGAGAGGTACGAGTAACGGGAAATTTGAATCCATTTTAATGAAACCTGAGATATACTTTTCATTTTGTCGAATTAACCTACTAGCGTACATGTCCTCGGCATGCTTAAGATTTTCTCATTGAATGACTACGAGGACTTTACGCTTTTTGACGATGTCCATGCCCGTGTTGTACATTGAATGAGTTTGCTCTGTCGATAACAAGGGATTACTTTTCCAGTCTCCCCGTACCATAAATAAGACGAATTGGATGCATACCAAGCTAGCGACCCGAAATAAGCTGAGTTTGCCATCGCGGGTGTTGGTTTATTTGGCAGGGAGAATCAATAGTTGAGAGATGGGATCGCATGCGATGCAAGTTTATTCCAATGCTTAATCAATCACAACCACATAAGAGAGAGAGGAAAAGAAGCAGGGCAATTGCAAAAGGTCGTCAAAAAAGAAAATTAATCGCAAATTTTCTTCAAGACCATTCCTGACGGTCGGTGATGGCCTCTGAAGCGCACTATAATTGCCAACGGCTAAATTCAGGAATGGAATAATCAAATTAGTTGATCTCAATTTCAGTTGCTAAAATATGTAATAATTATAAAATAATTGGTGTAATTCATAAAAAAAGAAAAAGAAAAAGAGAATTGGTATTTCCGTCGAATTTAGTAGAGTCGATCACTAAATAGGCGGCGCTGTAATTTGTTAAAGAATTCAAAGCACTTACTATAGGTTACCAAGTGATTCCCGATTCCGGATCGGATGAAAAACCATTTCCTAATAATAAGCATCACGATGATTGTATCACAAAGCTTGATTGTGAGAGCATTTTATAATGCTCACGTTGTTCACATTCTTTCGTCTCGAAAGAAGGAAGAACCATAGGTAAAATGCCTTTTATTTATATAAAAAAAAAAGTTGGAGTACTTTTTCAATTGCTTATTAATTAATCAATTATTTATTTTTTATTATTCATCTTTATTTATTAAAAAGTTCAAGATACACACTTCAACTTTCTTTCCGATAAGAAAAAATCCATAAGCCGTCGCAGCGATAATCAGAAAAAATTGTTATACATAAATTAAATAAAGTAAAGTCCAATACATAATTTCTTTCCCATAAATTAAATAGAACTGCGGACACGTGGCACCATCGACGACATTTAACTCAACCGACCAGATGACGCTGACCACAAAATTGCAGTTATGAGGAAAACATGCTATACTTTATTTTCCGCATGGCAAGTACTAACCAATTATTGTCAAAATAGATTTATTAAAAAATTAAGAAAATTAGAGACAAGATAAGAAGCAAGAAGCGTGAGAATATCATCTCGGGAATATTGGTTTCTATGGGTTGTTAATTTTATTATTCCCATTTCTTGGACTTGGTTAGCTAATGCTCTAATCATGCATTGTGAATCAATTATATCGACGCTGGCAAAATGAAAAAAAAAAAAAGAAAAGATGGAGTGTACTATCTGTGCTTAGTTGTGTTCACATTAAAAAAAAAAAGCTAGTTAATCAACATGAGATTCAGTTAATCGATCCAATTGCCGCCGGTTTGATTTGAGATGGTCAGTTTCTTAGATAAATTTTCTTCTTTTTTTTTGGATAAATTATTTGAATCGATTCTAAATAACAAAACAAACAACATCATTTAAGGTGCCTAGAAAATTTTAGAATAATCTTTGGAAAGTACAAATTCATGTTATAATTTCAATAGTCTCGATCATTCTCTAATTATAGTTATCATAACAACGCCTTGGTTCATTTTTCGAATTTGAATAAGATGCTCCAATTTGATGATCCCGGAGGAGATATAATATTCCCCTGCTTGCTAGAGAAGTAAACTATTACGTCGAGGGGGCAAACATTTGTATCTTGGATATAAGGTAATTTACTAAGCTTCTTCTTTTTTTATTTCTTTTTTTTTTAAGTTACGAATAATAAGTGTCTAATTCCGGCATATGGACGGAACTTTTTTTTTTTTTGGTTATATAATTGTGTATATTCATGATGTTATATATATAATCCATTTTAGAACAGTTATACTTTTTATATAACTTTACAAGTACTCATAATATCGAAACATAAAGTGCAGAATAAATGCATTTGGTTTGCTAAGAGAAATTATGTTTCAGTAAATCCCATGTAACCTCTGCTAATCCTTCAAATTAAGGAAATCCCAGCTGGCAGATTCTTATTCGCCAGCAATTATTTCAGAAGGAACAAATTATTAGATCTGATATGATTAGCTTAGGTTGTACATGAACAACAAATCCCGGATGTAATGCTTGTCTTTTTTGGCTTTCATTAATATTTCAGTGTGGCTGTGGTTTGTTGCAAAAAATAGGACAAAGAAAAAAAAAAAAAAGGCGTGGCTGACTGAACTGAGAAATATTTTGGTGATCTTGATGAATCGTGACTTACCCCCGGTAAGATTGTTTCATACAGATGGATGGACATTTTTTTTTTGGTGTAGATGGATGGACATTTAAACTTATTGATAGTGGCTCAGAAATGTTTATAATTATTTTTCTTCCTACTTGCCGTTCAAAAAAGGATCAAATTACAATATATTCCGAAGATTAAAAAGTATTTTTCTGGTTTTTGAATTCTCTGAAAACAAGAAAAAACCTTTTCTGAAAATTTCTCCAAACAAACGGGCCTAATGCTTCTTTGTTTATTTTTCGTTGAAGGACTAAGCTTTAGTCTTTTTTTTTTTTACCAGAAGGACTAAATCTTTCTTTTTAATGCTGAATAAGGACTAAACTTAGTTGATTTGATTGTTTTTGAAATTTTCCTTGCTATTCATATTAGAAATAATCATCGTATGGATTTGGGACAGCTGAGTTTTTTCCAAACACAAATCCTTCCTAAAGATTAGTCTCTAAACCTTTCTCAAATCCCATAAAATTTGAGCGAAAAATTTTCAAACCCTTCCCACTACATTAATGGGTTTCCACTGAAAACCTGTGATTTACCTGTTAATGAACTCTTAAAAATTTAAAAGGAACCTTAAAAATAATAACAAGAAAAAGGAGCATCATCACACAAGTTTCAAAAATGAGAACACCAGCTGAACTTACATTAGTATCAGAAGTGTTTCATCACGCTAAATTTCACCTATAACATAAAAAGACGAAACAAATGCTTCTTAGTCTTAAAAAAATTTTCAGGTTATGTCAACCCTAATTAAACAAGTTATTTGATAATACTAATAATTACATGTGGGCATTTTGGTAATTATATATCTCAACCGGCTTGCAACGGGTTTTGAAGGAAAAATATCGTAAATATTCCAAATTCTACCGGGTTTTGATAAAAAATCGCTAAACCTTTTAGTGTTCCGACCGGCAAAACTCTTTCTCAAATCCATTAAGATTTGGGGTGAGTCAAAAATCCATTTGCACGAACCCATCCTTAATTTCTATAAGTATTATGGCCAGTGGCCCATCACCTATAATTGCCGATCTTGGGCCAAAGGCATTTAACTAATTTGAGGTCCTTTTTAGTCTCATTTTGTTGGTTCTCGAGCAGTTTCCGAAGCTCCAAGTCCAATCTGGCCCAGTCTTTGTTTACAAAATAAAAATCCGACAAGCCCTTCTAGCACCGAAATAGAGGTACCGTTATTTCAACAATATATATTTTTTATCTGTTCCTGGTTTATTTTCAAAGTGCACTATTAACCTCCAATTTGTAGTAAATTACTTGATTTTTTAGTGTTTTATTCACTAATAAAGGAAGTAAATTATTAACAAAAGAAGTAACTTTACACAAATTTCGAAATAAATTACGCATTTCGAAATGAGTACACAAATTTTAAGAGTAAATCGATAAAGTAAACTGTCTTTTTGGATTAAAACTATTTTAAGCTTGGAAATTACGGATACAAAAACCGGGAAAATTTCAAGCTATTCCTCTCAATACAATTGAAATCAAAATTCGACAAGAAAAACTTAGTGGCCAGGCAAGCTGGCCTTTGAGGGGATCAGTCTCAGACATTAAATCGATAACATTTAATGATCTCATTGAAAATAACAAAATAAAAATAAAAGGTTGCTTTCTTATGACACTGATCAGCGCGAATTCTGATGCTCATATGATGTATAACATTTGAACGGTCCATACAATGCAAGTTAACTTGGACAACGTCTTGTGTTGTCGTCCATACATACGTACGCGTAAACACTAGAGAGAGATTAGCACACGTCGATGAATGTTGCCCTTATTTTTTTTTTCTTTTGACCACAGTATTGCCCTTATCATTTGCATTGTCAAAAGGATAAACAATAACCCAAAAAAGAAAAAAAAAATTGCATGATCTTATTGTGCACGCATCACCGCATTTATTACTTAAAAGTACGTTTATTGGGCAGCCTGGGGTCGATTATAATGAGATTATGATGTTGAATTTTATTCAATGATGTGACGCAACATATGTATTAATCATTATGCATTATGTGTTATCTTATTTGTAGGCCCGATTAAGTGACCAAATAAAGTTTATGATAATGAGCCATAATGATATCTCGGTAAAATATGAAAATTAATGTGCAGATACCGCGATGTAACTTCTGGTTCTATAATGAGTTAAATTAGAAATTACGTAACTTTAAGCATTTAGATGCAATTGAGAGGTTATGGTCCCGAGTCATATGTTAAAAGATAATTTTATGAGGCCCCAATACTCAATTAGATTAACACAGTCTCCACGTGTTGACTTGGAAGACCACATACTCGTTCTTTGCTCACACTACCCATGCTATGGATTTAGGGAGGCTTCCGATTCGGTTAATCTCTCGATGATTTAGCATGTGTAATTTAGGGTTTCAGGAATTCGATTATCTAACAAATGATTTGTTAAGGGTATGTATATGTTTGTGTATGTATACACACATCCTTGGCCACAATTTCGACAAATCGACCTCTTTCACGACACATAAGTTTCAATGATATTTCTTAAACGCATTTTCCTTCTTATAAATTAATTCCTTTTTAAATAAGAAATAAAAAATGTAATACAATCTTTTCCTCCTTTGTCAAGGAACCCGAAGGAAGGTGTCCCTGTCACTCATATTATTATTCGTATAAATGAAAACTAGTCACAACTCACAAGGGGAAGAAAAGTCATATATACTATTTTAAAAAAATAGTACATTTAAAACACATTCTTCTATTCTTTTATTTATTTTTGGCCACATTTGAATACCTTTTATTTGATAACAACTCAAGAAAGGGGGAAGAAAAAAAGCAGTTTTCATCAAGCATCTATATATTTTTATTTCTTTCAGCACTTAATATGTACATGTTTACACAGTCGAATCGTCGAATAGGTACCTCCACGTTCTGAGAGAGCAAGTTCTTATTTCAAAATTTTGCCGGAAAACTGTGCGTCGCCATTGAGGTGTGATGCTGATAAATGATAACACGAATGTCAATACAAACCTCATGGGATGCATGCTTTCATTTTCACATTCAATGGCCTCATCTCCGTTAATGTGAAACTTTGCTAAAAGAGGATACACAGTCAAAAGCTGGGAAAGTTCAGTGATCTACCCTTGGAGTTGCATTAAAACGAACAGCGCAATTTCATTTTTTTTTCTCACCAAACATCAGGAAAATAATAATAATAAAAAACTATCCAGATTTTATTTAATATTTTTTCATATTTATTATGTGAATGATGAAACTAGATTGACAGTGGTAATTTGTATGCGCATCCTTGGCCTTTTTCTGCCAAAACCGTACCTAACTTAAGTACTAAGCAAGAAAAGAAGAAAGACAAAAACTTCCATCATTTGGATTATATAACGAACATGACTTTTAACCGAAAAAAAGAAAATGTTACGAACGTGATCTTGTTAGATAGGAAATTGAAAGAACATCATGATATTATAGATTATGATCATGATCGATTACCATAACAAAAATGACTTTTAGATCTTTTACATGAGGCGAGAATTGAGACAAACGTGCATTTGGTCTTTCATTGGAGTCGAAGTCGAAGGATCCCCCTGTTCACATGAACCGATTGCTGCGTTGAATATAAGCATGTATATATATATATGTATAGTATATATGGCATGAAGCAGGAGCATATGGAAAGGTCAAATTTTGACGAGTCATATGTGGGAAAAATATAAAAAAATTTTAGATGGGTCATGGCCCTCATGGGAATGAATTCTGACAGTTTGATGGGTAGCACGGTGTGATCGTTGAAGGACGAGAGAACATACAACCTTAAATTGATTGCATTTTGTCATTGTTCAGATCAAAATTTGAGGAAGGAAGGAAGGAAGATAGAGAGAGATGATAGATGGTGACGAATGGAGTGCAGAGGAATTGCAGGGACAGAGAGAGAGAGAGAGAGAGAGAGAGAGATTGGGGGAGATTGCTTGAGTTGAAAGGCTCTCCCGAAAACTGTGGTGTGTGCTCAATGCAGCAGTCAGTTGTCATCATAACTCTTCCCCCACTGCCCCGTCATCTTCATCCTCTCTCTATCCAGCTCTCATCTCACCTCCCTCTCTCTCTCTCTCTCTCTCTCCCCCCCTCTCCAGTACTCTCTTCCCTTCTTCTTCTTCTTCCTTTAGCTATACTCCTCTTCTCGTTTCTCTCTCTTCCTGATTCTGTCAGCTGAAAACTTGGCCATGTGGGTTCACGGAGAGGCCACTACTCTTACTGGGTTTTGAAGATCACATCTCAAAACTGAAGCTTTTCTTCACTTCACTCTGTTTAGGTACCTCTCCCTCTCTCTTTACACCTATCTTTTCTCCTTCACAACGTTCATGGCGGAAACGAGCAAAGAGCATTTTGATTGTTATTAGTGTCATGTATAAAGAAGTTGGTATTGTTTCATTGATTTGTCAGGGAAATGTGTTCCTGTTGTCTTTATGCCGGGAAAGTTGACTGACTGACACAGATATGAATTTGTTCTTTTCCCCCTTTTTGGCCCCTTCTCCGCTTTATACTCTGAATGAAAGAATTCCTCAGGCTCTAATGACAGATTCCCAGTTTCTTAAATTAGGAAGAAATACGAACCATCTGCTCATGAGTTAAATCGCAGGAGATGCTGCATAGGTTACCGTTTTCGATGTTTCCTTGTATACTTAGTTGTCCTTTTGTTATATGTTCGTGTGATATGGGGGTTAATGGATGGATGATTTCACAGGAATGCTGAGAGAGCTCATTTGAATAACATGGAGAAGAGATCGCCTCTAAAGAGTCCTCAGCTCCCTGACAAGTACCCGTCGGGCTGTGGATGGGGCTTGATGAGGTTCCTCGACCTTTTCAGTGGCCATTCCCATCAGAAGCTTATTTCGAATGTGAATCGCTCCAATCGGCCTAGGAAAGGTAATTAAAACCCATCGCCTGTAGTTCAGTCTTCACTGTGTTTGAACAAAATCTGGGAGCAGTATTTTGGGCCGGAAAATGAAAGTCTTTCAACTTTTATTATTTTGATCTGCAGGAAGTGATTGTACCTGTGATCCACCACAGCTTCTTCCAGCCTCGGACAAGAACTACCGGGTAAATGTTTCTCACTTGAAGCTACCTTAGTTTTGTTGAGGGTCTGAATGAGGTCATCCTATTTGATGGATATGTGATTTAATGTGTCCCGTAGTTCGTTTTACTTCTTTGCTTCTCATTTTAATTTTAATTGTTAAATTTTCCGAGCAAGCTCAAATTCCTGATCAGTATCTTCACTCTAGGACGACAAGAAAATTCCAGGTGTTGATCCTAGAATTGCATCTGTTTTTAACTCAAAGAGGGGAAAACATGAAAAATATTCTGCAAACAGTGGAAGCTACCTGTTGGAGAAAAACGCTAAGACGGATCAAATTCATGAGCAATCTACACATAATGAGAAAGATGAAGAGTTTAGAGGAAAAGAGAAACCCAATTCACTGAGGACAGGGTATCTGAAATTTTCTCGTACAGGTTCAGCCGACAGAGTCTCCCACTGGACATTGACTGACATATTCTGTGGTCGTGGTTGTAAAAATATTGGTTGTGTGAATGATGGAGTTACTGGTTTTAAGGTTCAATCAGCTCACGCGTCTGGCACAGCTGAGGCAGTTGTGAATCAGAAACTCATTAATCGGAAAAGCGATCAGTCTAAACAGCTCTTGGAAGCTTTGGAGATCTTGAATTACAATAAGGAACTCTTCTTGAAACTACTGGAAGACCCAAACTCTCTATTGGTGAAACACATTAAAGATTTGCGCAATTCTCAAGGAAAAAGGCCAAACGCTGAATTCTTCCTGAGACAGCATCAAGGTAATGGCCATAGTTACGGGACTCGGAAGGGGAATAGGCTTGGGCCATCACCACAGAGGATCAAGCCTCCAGAAAATTCCGAGCCAAAGAAAAGTCGCTACACCAAACCTTTGAACAGAATAGTGATCTTAAAGCCTCAATCAGAATGTAGTGTAAGAAACAGAGGGCAAACCGTCGGGCAATCATATTTCCCTTTCAGACGTTTCAGGAGGAAGTTGAAATGGGCCCAAAAGAAGAAATGTTTGTTGTCGAACGTTGAAGCCGAAGCTGCTTCAGCCTGTAAAGGCTGTTATGAGAACACAGCTAATTTGTCATTGAACGCAGACTGTGAAACCCGAAAAGAGCATCTATTTGAGCTCTCCAATTGGAGTGATGGGATAAGGAAGTTGTCGCAGGAGAAGTTCCATAGGAACTTGAGCAGATCACTCTCACTGCCCAACAATCATACATCTTTCTTCAGTCCAGAAAGGAGCAGAGAATATGGCTTTGCTGGACCTCAGATGAGGTTTTGCCCTTATAGCAGTTACCAAGTGAAGGACGACACCGATAGCAAGCTGAGGCCTCTCAGAGAAACAGAGAGAACTATTTTAAGTTTGGGGCTAAATGTGGACCCTCCAACATCAGAACGTGATGGGAAATCTGATAATCAATCAGTTTGTCCAGACACGTCTAGCAACCTTGTCCTCAACACCGAAACTGTGACTACTCCGAAGCATACGAGCTCTGACGGTAATTAACCACTTCTACCTTTTCTGAACTACTTTAATTAAACTCTCAACTTAATCTTAAACAAGCAGTTCTTTGGAGTTCTGCAGGATCAGCGGAAATTGAGGCTTCACCAGGGGAACCTTCATCGAGTCGTGGAAACATCCAGGAAACCGTAAATCTAGCCATGTCCAGTGCTGAAGATGATCATGTCGACCAGTTAGAGTATGATAGAACTGATAGCATGAGACTCTGTTTTGGTTCAGGAGTGATTCTGGGTGAGCTCAATGATGATCTCCGATCAGTCAATGACTATGTAAAAGCAGTTCTGGCCACTGCTGAATCGAGCTGGGATGGGCTTCTGCTCAACTCCCACGAGCCAGACCAAATTCTTCGACCATCCTTATTTGAAGAAGTTAAGGCTCCAGGATATGGGCCTACCGTCAATCACAGGCTCCTCTTTGATTACATCAATGAAGTCCTTGAGGAAGTCCGTCATTCCTACCAAGGGAAGATTAGGACTTTCATGATTGTGAAAACTGTGACTCAAGCAGTGATGGAACGAGTGCATGGGGATGGAGACCAGCTTCTGCAGAAGGAATCACCTACTCTGGAGCAGCTTGTTCGTAAAGACTTGGCAAAATTACGAACATGGATTGAAGTTCCAAGTAATACTGAAGAAATAGTTACTGAACTAGCAGAAGACATTTTAGACGATGTTATAAGTCAAATATAGCAGAGCTGCAAGATGACTTGAAATATAAATCAGAGATATCTTTTGGGTTAGAAAGGTCATAATGAGGTCAAACTTCCCATACATACAGTAGATATATACCAACGGTTAGGTTTCTTTCCCCCAATTTATTTTCTTTCTTTAGGTGAAAAGATCTCATATCAGCTTTTGGTTTCACGGGCAGCTTATTGGCCCCGAATGAAGAGCATTTGTAGTCTTCTTTTCGTAAGATCTGCTGATCAGTGAGGTGGCAGTTGATTATACTATTCATTGTTCTGTTGCTCTCAGATGAATTGAATTTCTAAATATGATTTGATTTCTTCTATTTTTGCCGTACTCTCTATCACACTCTATTATCATAGATATTATCTTCCTTCCCACTTCTAGTTTGTATTATCCCATAGTGGAAGTTGATATGTTGCAATATCATTGTTTATCCTGTCAACTAAGATCCATGACAAATGTTGCTTATCACAAATGTTGCATGTTAAGGACTTCTACTTCCCTTTTGGTAAGTTGGACTTCTCCTTTTGGTAAATAAATGTTTCTTTTGCCAATAATAAATGGCAATAAAGTATATTTTGGCCTTATATTATTTAATTAATGCTCATTATTCTGATTTCCCTTATTGATTCTCTTCCTTCTCCCTCTTCTTCTCCTATTTAAGTTCGATGCAATGCACATAGGTCTTACCAACTACAGAGCCGTCACTATTTTTTAAGCTATTTTGCTTATAGTTTTCCTAGCAGTGAAGCTCCACTGGCTTGTCCATGGCAGGTCCAAATTCGGGGATGTCGGCATTCTTGTTGTTTGTAACTTTAAATTATGTTATATTGAGTGCCCATGCAAGTAGATTTCAAAAGCTAACGAAAGAAGAAGACTTGGAGCTCGAGAGACGGCTCAAAGTTATCAACAAGCCCGCAAGAGAGAGCTTTAAGGTAAGAGGGAACAAATGGTCGGTGTGTAACTTTTTGGTTATTTCATTTAGTTTTAATTGTTATTGGAATTTATTTGTATGCATCAGCAAGCAGACTATGGTGCTATGATTGATTGCATCGATATATACAAACAACTAGCTTTCGATCATCCTCTACTGAAGAATCACAAGATTCAGGTTACAGTTTCCACCTTGATTACTAGAATCCTTCACGTGCTTAGTTAATCTGAAAATTCAGTAACAGGTTTTGGGCTGAATCCTGCAGATGAAACCCGGAAAATTTGTCGACGGTGTCAAAAAGACAAATCCAGTGAGGACCTCTTTGCCCGCTGTGCCGCAGATCAAGTAGTGCCCAGAGGGAACAATTCCGATTGTGAGAGCTATAAAGGAAGATCTTCCGGACGCTAAACATTTACCAAGCTATTTGGCCAAACTTTCCCCTGGGACGAAAGATATCAACATGACCAGCCTTTGTGCAAGTGATATCCCCGAGGTTCAATGAAGGGGTTGATAATTACTTCTTTTGGAACAACTTCATTTCATTTGGATTATCTTCTTTATTTATTCTGCAGTGCGGCTATTTGAAGGCCAAAATTATGGGGCAAACGCAACGATCAATGTGTGGTCCCTGTCTGTCTTGTCTGACCAACTTAGTGGGGCAGTTATCTCGATAGTGAATGGTCTCAATGTCCCGGGACAGCTGAACAATATACAAACAGGGTGGTTGGTAAGCAACTAATACTTTTCTTATTGCTGAAACCAATCGCGAAGCAGCAAAAGTATAAAATGTGATATTCTGGTTTGTTACCTCAGGTAAATCCGTATTTGTACAAGAACTATACCCGGCTCTTCACCTTATGGACGGTTAGCTCAAGCACTCTCATTTTCTGTACCTTTTTTGTTTGTTCTTTCGTTAACCCATTCTTTTCCAGATTTTGAATTGTTCTTATTAATGTTTTAACCTGTCTTGTTTCATGTCAATCCACAGGCCGATAGTTACCACAAGACGGGCTGCTACAATGTCCTGTGCCCAGGTTTCCTGCAAGTTAGCATGAAAATCCCCCTCGGCCTTATATTGAGACCGACTTCGGTAATCGGGTGGACCGCATTATGAAATTGCACTTAAGATGTATCAGGTTACTCATTATCCGCTCTCACCTACCTTTAACTTGGGCTGTTGAACCATTTGTTTATAGAACCATATGAGATATTTCCAATGCCCGGCATTCCACAGATTAGTTATCTCATTTAATAAAAAACTCTGGAGAATAGTTAGTTGTGGTCCTTCAAAAAGTTTCTTAGTTTTAAAGTGGTTCTTATCTTTTCTGCAATTATGATAGGATAAGATATCGGGAAATTGGTGGTTGAAGTTTGGGGACGAGGATGTCAGGTACTGGGCGAAATCCCTGTTCATGACAATGGCGAATGGGGCCTCTCATATTGCATGGGGTGGCATGGTCTACAGCCCATCAACCGGAGGAAGCCCTCTGATGGCAAGTGGCCTTTTCCCGCATGTAGGCCTAAACAAGACTGCTTACATTGCGCAGCTCCTCTTCTCGGACCAACAGAACAACTTCCTTGATTCCGTGGACGGGAATCTCACATGGTTTGTGGATCGACCAAAATGTTACAATGCAGAAGGAGGTGCCAGCAAAGAAATGGGCCATTACCTTTTCTATGGAGGACCTGGCGGTTGTACATCTAAATTAATGTAATGTTTGTTATTTGAAAATTGTGATGAAATTTACCATCGGTTTAGAAGTTTCGCAGTTTGAAAACTTTGTTTCTGAACATCTTGTTTATGAAGAGAAGATACATAAGTGTTATTTTATACTCGATTCTGTTGAAGGGTTTTTATCATTGTTATGTCAATTTATTCGACACTTAGGATGCAAGTATTGTGACCATTATTGATCGTATACTTGAATTTATCCGATGGTAATAGCACTTACGGCAATAAAATCAGGGAAGTTGCTACATTGGGAGCAGACATGAAAATATGGCGATCTTAGTCAAGGAAGAAGCCTTGCATGCCCGAGTCCCTTAATATGGTAGCGACTGAATATTCTATGATTCTTCCATACATTTTCTGGTTGTGCTGGCCTTAGTCTTTCCGAAAAGAAATGTTGTATTATGCTAGGCTCTGGATGAAGCCAGTTCGTACTCGGTTTCCACCTTTGCTAAATGTCCTGTTTCAAATTCTTCCTTTTCCGTGGTCTCTTGCAAGGAATCAAGGAAATTCCTCAGAAAAAAAAAAGTCACGAGGACAAGAGGACAGTTTAGCTGCTAATGCAGGGCCCCTCGGATGGAGGAGAAGTCTATCTGCGGAAGAGGACTTGGAGTTCGAGGGACAGCTCCGAGCCATCAGTAAACCTGCAGTAAAGAGCTTCAAGGTACCTGGAAATCAAAAAGTTATGTGATCAATTGTCATCAGCTTGTTCCAATTTATCCGTCACTTTGGCTTACTGCAATTCTTCCCGGTTTGTCCGAACAGGCGAGATAATATTACAATCATAGATTGCATCGATATCTACAAACAACTAGCCTTCGATCATCCTCTGCTAAAGAATCACACCATTCAGGTCAATACTCTACGTTCATTTGATCTGTAAGTGCTCTCCTACGGCCTCTTAAATGTGGTTCTTTCATTGCATAATGCAGATGGAACCGGAAATGATTCCGGAGAGGTAAACAGAGGAAACTCAAACACAAAAATTTTGCCTGTGCCCACAAGGGACAGGGCTGATTGTGAGAGCTACAAAGGAAGATCTACTGCTCTCAAAGAATTTAGCACGCAATAGACCAACACAATTGAGGAATATTTTCATCCAAGATGGATGGTGTCAATGCCACCTGACTAACGGTATGTTGGTCAGTCAAGCAAAATGCTTTGATTCAATCTTGCAAAGGAGCTTACTCTGGATCTGCACGTGTTAGTTTGCGATGCAGACATACAACGGCAGAAATTATGGAACAAAGGCACTTATTAACAATTGGGGTCCAGTTGTCTCACCAGATCAATTGAGCCTCGCAAGCATTTTGATAGTGAATGGGCTCGACCTTCTACCAGACAACATACAAGCAGGCGGGATCATAAGTGAATTAGCATTGCCCATGTTTTCGCACTATAGGTAGGAATATAATGACAATTTGTGGCTTGTTGTTTCCTCTGCTCTCATTTTTCCAGTCACATCATGGAGATACATGTCTTGTTCTACTATATCTATTCTCATCATGATTGTTACTATTATTTTTATTTATTTACTTCTGATCTATAGGCCGATGGTTATAAGTAGACAGGCTGCTATAGCCTGTTATGCCCGTGTTTCACACAAGTTAGCTCCACGATCCCGCTCGGCTTTCCAATTCTGCTATCCCGGCACGGTGGGGTTCAGTACGAGATCTGGCTTACCTTATATCAGGTAATATCATCTTCCCTGATCTGGCTTAACAAAATCTTTCGACAAGTCAGCTTTACAATCCTGCTTGGCTTTTGCACTAACCATAGTGTCAAAAAGCCAGGTCAGATCAGTTGATTAGGACTTGGCTGGAGCTTCAAGGAAATGGTATATGCAGATAGCATATATCAATCGAGTTCACTGACTTGAGACAATTTCTCTCTGTAAACTAACCGATCAGTCCCTTACCCAGAACTTATAAAAATTGTCCACTTACAGAGGATTTTTCACGCTACTTCTATTAATCTGGCTGGGCCTAATGGCAGGACCAAGTTACCGGAAACTGGTGGCTCATGTATGGGCAAGATAATGAGCCGGTTGGCTACTAACCCAAGTCCCTATTCACCTCACTCGCAAGTGGAGACTCCGACATAGCCTGGGGCGGCCAGGCTAGTAGCCCACCCACGGAGGCTAGCCCAGACATGGGGTGGCCACTTTCCTGATGAGGGGCTCGAGAAGGTGGCTTTTATAACCCACATTCTGGGATGTTGATACTCTTATTGTTTGTGATGCTTCATACCCTCTTATTACGTGTCGATCATGCAGGTATAATTCAAAAGTTAATGGAAGAGGAAGACTTGGAAATTGAGAGACTGCTCAAATTTATTAACAAACCTGCAAGATTGAGTTTTCAGGTAAGAGGGAACGAATGGAGCATTCGTAATGTTTGAACGTTACTTCACTCGATTTTAATTGTTCTTCAGCTTTATTTTGTATGTAATAGCAGACAGACTATGGTGCTATGATTGATTGAGTCGATATATACAAACAAGTAGCTTCCGATCATCCTCTACTTAAGAATCACAAGATTCAGGTAAATTTCCGGGTTGCCAAAATCCTTAATGCGCTCAGTTACCAATTCTGAAAGTTCAGTAATAGGTTTGGCTGAATACTGCAGATGAAACCCGAAAAAAATTACGGAAGATGAGTGAGAGAAGACTCCATTGTCTTCATCCTCTGTGCCAAAGATCAAGCGGGCACCGTGCTGATTGTGAGAGCTACCAAGGAAGATCTACTGCTCTCGTAGCATTTAGCATGCAATGGACCAACGCATTTGAGAAATAAATTTTTGTCCAAGATGAATGGCATCAATGCTACTGGCCTAATGGTATTTGGACAAGTAAAGAAAAACATTTTCATTCAATCTTCATAAGAAACTTATTCTGGGTCTCCATGTGTTAGTCCGCAATGATGACTACAAAGGCAGAAACTATGCAGTGAAGGTTCGTATTAAAAATTGGAACCCAGTCGTCTCACCAGATCAATTGAGTCTCTCAAGCATTTCGATTCTGAATGGGCTTGATTTTCTACCGGACAACATACA